>NW_015386909.1:295850-318127 GCF_001527695.2 Protobothrops mucrosquamatus | reverse complement strand
CGGCCGATGGCGGGTAATCTGCGGCAGAAGGCGGTCTCGGAGATATCCAGGTCCGATGCCATGGAGCGCTTTGAAGGTGATAACCAACACCTTGAAGCGCACCCGGAAAGCCACCGGCAGCCAGTGCAGCTCGCGCAGCAACGGTGTTACATGGGAGCGACGAGTCCCTCCCAACACCGCCCGTGCGGCCGCATTCTGGACCAGTTGAAGCCTCCGAGTGCTCCTCAAGGGGAGCCCCATGTAGAGAGCGTTACAGTAGTCCAGGCGGGAGGTGACGAGAGCATGGGTGACTGTGCGCAAGGCGTCCCGGTCCAGGAAAGGCCGCAACTGGTGGATCAGGCGTACCTGATAAAACGCCCCCCTGGTCACGGCTGACAGCTGGTCTTCCAGTGTCAGCCGTGGATCCAGGAGGACCCCCAGATTGCGTACCCTCTCCAAGGGAGCCAAGATTTCGCCCCCTATAGTCAGCGATGGAGTCAGCTGACTATGCCGAGGCGCCGGCAGCCACAGCCACTCGGTCTTGGAAGGGTTGAGCCTGAGTCTGTTCCTCCCCATCCAGACCCTTACGGCCTCCAGGCAACGGGCCATCACGTCAAGGGCATCGTTGGGGTGGCCTGGGGTGGAAATGTACCTATTCATATGCCTGATTCCAATGGAAATGGCCATTCTTGGTGAATTAAGCTCTCTCTCTCTCTCTCTCTCTCTCTCTCTCTCTCTCTCTCTCTCTCTCTCTCTCTCTCTCTCTCTCTCTGTGTGTGTGTGTGTGTGTGTGGTGTGTACATGCACATGCATGCCTCCTCTCTTTACATTTCCCTTGCCCCAAATTAACTGCCTTGCCTAACTAAATGAAATAAAATTAAAGGGGAACACTATGTGCCATACAACATGTAGCATTGACTCTAAAATTCCACTTTAAAGCTGAAAAACCTGACTGACTCCTTGAGGCTTTGGGCAAGTATGTGAGATAAAAGATAAAAGATCTGTTTTAAATGCAATTATCCTGGGACCTTCTGAAACCATGACACATACCAAACTTGAAACTTTCAGATACAACTTACAGGGCTAAAATCAGAATCCTTGGAATGTAAAATGATTAAAAGTGACTGCTCTGTCCTAACACCAACGGCCTTTATTCTATTCCCTCTTTTCTGCAGAATGGTAAGTAATGCCTGTCCCTTTGACAAAGACAAGGGGATGGCCTCAGAGTAGGAATTGCCACCAGCCCTTCTTGTTTTAATTACAAAGCCACGTAGAGTCTGTATTTCTTGTCTGAGTAAACCCAGGCAGGAAGAGGAATCAGCTTGTGGAATTAGCTGTCCAAAGTGGTGGTGATCATCAGCTTCGATGTTTAAAACTGGGTTTATATGTAAAGGGAAAGTCTTACTGGCGGTTAGGCATGAAACCTACATAAAATGTAGATGTTTATGGACTGAGACATCTTTGCATCTCGGCATATGGTATTTGTGATTTCACAATGGTCTCCTTCTTGGGCCACTAAACTATAACAGATTATTGCAGTGCTGCAGTGCTAGAGACAGCTCTACGGGGACCGAATGCTGTCTGCTTTTCATTTGTGGGTATGATTTGCTGTTGTCCTTCCTGCTGCCTCACCCTGATGCTCTCTTGTAATTTCCTTACCAATGACCTTAATCTTTCTCATCAGTTTCACAGTTTCTGTACGAAAGCTGACGGGTTTGATTTCCATGGACCATCAGCACTTTGCACCAACTCCTCTTTTAGCCCCCCTCCCAGCCTCTGGGCTCAAGTGAACCATTCTTCCCTTTTGCTCTCCCCACCCAAGAGGTTGTACACTGAAAACTACAACCATGGTTGAAGCTGTTAGTAAAAGCGCTTGATCACAAAATTCAACTGTCATACTAATATTACAGTTTTCAAAGGGAATTTATATATGCAGAAACAATAGTGTCACAATAGCCAAGCAATTTTTCCTCAATGTACCCTCAGTTTTCTTGTATCAAACAGAAGCACCTAGCATAGTCTGAAAATGTCAGAGGAGAGACTAGTTAAGTCTTTTTTCCCTTTTCTGGCAATCCAGGATATATACAATAGAACAGTACTCATAGTACCACTTTATACTGCAGTGATGAGGCCACACTTGGAATACTGTGTCCAGTTCTGGTCACCATGATACAAAACAAGTTGCTGAGACCCTAGCATGTGTGCAGAGAAGAGCAACAAAGAAGATAAGGACTCTGAAGACTAAACCATATGATGAACGATTGAGGGAACTAGGTGTGCCTAGTCTAATGAAGAGAAGAACTGGGATGATAGGATAACTGTCTTACAGTACTTGGGGGGTTGTCACAGAAAAAAGGGGCTAGACTTATTCTCCAAAGCACCTGAGGGCAGGACAAGAAGTAATGAGTGGAAAATCGTTAAAGAGAAATTCAACCTAAAACTAAGGAGAAATTTCCTGATAGTGAGAACAATTAATTAATGGAACGGCTTACCTGCATCTCCATCACTGGAGATTTTCAAGGAGAGACTGGATAGCCATTTGTCCAGAATGGTATAGAGCAATGATGGCGAACCTTTTAGAGACCGAGTGCCCAAAAACTGCCTCACCCCTGCCCTGCCCCGGCCTCTCCTGCCCGCAGGGCCACCCACTACCTCCACGGCCTGCCACAGCAGATCGCTCAGGCGGCCCAGCAACGTCATGGTGGCCACGCCCTCTGTCCACGCCCCATAACATCATCTGTATGTGATAGGGCATGAGGGTGGAGTCTTCTCCCTGCTGCCCAGCTGCCATGTCCTTGGCTGCACTGCTCCGCGCAGGCTGTGCCCAGGGCGATTCTCCTCTGGGGGGGCTGCTGATGAGGAGGGGGCCATGGGGGATGGCGGGAATGGGGCAATGGCATGCATTCCCACAGAGAGGGCTCTGAGTGCCACCTCTGGCACCCATGCCATAGGTTCGCCACCACTGGTATAGAGTCTCCTGCTTCAGCAGGGGTTTGACTAGAAGACCTCCAAAGTCCCTTCCAACCCTATTGTTCTATATTCTATATGATAGGGCTGCCAGATCTGAGATGCAAACATCTGCATGACCACTAAGCTTCGTGTTTTCAAGGTGGATGGTTGAGAGTTGAAGTTTAATTGATTTAATGGAACCCTTTCAAGTGTGTCTCTATTAATCCAGTTAAGTTTTCTTGGAAAAAGGATTGTATCTACTGATATAGGAGAAGGGGGCAATAAATGTGCATCCCACACCTTCCCACCTACTCTCCAAAGTAGTAGAATCCAGGAAAGTGTCAGCATTCTTCAATTACATAAAAAGTGACAGTCTCCGATTTTATTCCCTGCATACTAGGAAGAATGCCTGAAAGAAGATTGCCTTTTCAGGAGATAAAATTCATTTGCAGAAAGCTTGAATCATACGGTCTGCAGATTTTTATTAGTGAGGTTAAAGCCTATATAAATGTTGTGATCTTTAATGCTACAGTCCGTAGATTATTTAGGATATAGGACTCCAGATTGTCTTTTCTGTATCTCAGAGTTTTTTCTGTACTGTTCCTTTGAGATTCTATTGTGCTTTCCTCATACTGTTATTATTTGCATTTCTCATGTTTAGTCACAGCATTCAAGAAATAAATCTCAAAACCCTATGAAGTTTTACTCCCCAGTCCAAGCTAGCAGTGACTCCCTTAGAACTCAATATAGTTGCTTTGTACAAAGCTCTCATCAAAGATCCAAAGTCTAGGCCACCAAGCACATCTTCACTTTTTTAGTGGAAAAATGGAGAAAACTTCATTTTGCTCTCCTGAAAACAGAATCAACCCATCAATCTAGAACAACAAAACAGCACAGATGAAGCAAGAATAGCATTTGCTGATAAAAGAGACAGATCGAGAAACTAGGTTGTACCAAATGAAACACATTCTAATGGTGAAAGCAAGTGTATATAACCATTCCAAACATTCAAAGATATTTGCAATTTTTGCTGTTGTGACAAATGTGATTGACAATAGTTAATAGTTAATCAATAATGGTTAGCACAAAATAACGCTGAATTCAAATATAGGCTATCTTCATGTTACTAAGTAATAAACATCGCCGATTAATTGTAATTAATTGACAACAGGCTCAACCCCGGTAAGACTAAGTGGCTTTGGGTTTTGGGGCTTCCAGGATCTGGAGGGGTGGCACTTCCCCAAACAGACCCTGTGTGCAATCTGGGGGCCTTCTAAAGTCACAACTCCTACTTGAGGAACCATTGGCAGTCATGGTTTTGCACAATTTCGGGTATGCTAGTTGCACTTCTTCCTGGATCAGGAAGCTCTAGTCTCTGTCACTCATACCCTGGTCACCTCCCAGATGATTATTGTAATGTGATTTACACAGGGCTGCTCTTGAAGAGTATTCAGAAATGTGTGCCCCAAGATCAGCCCACATTACAAATTTCCTTCGCAAACTTGATTGTGAATGATTTGCTTCATTATCAGTTCACAATTCTGGTAATGACCTACAAAGTCTTACTTGGCATGGGCCCTGAGAAACCATCCCTCCCAATCATATCTACCCATCCTATCAGGTCTGGCAGAAAAGTCATTTTTTGAATCTTATCTACATAGGAGTTCCATCTGGTGGCACTTGGGAGGTGAGTCTTTTCTTCCATGGTATCCACAATTCCCCCCCCCCCCGAAGATTATACTGGACTCAACTTTGTCCAGTCCCTTAATACAAAACTGTGGCATCAGTCCATGGAAATGTGGGGATTGCAAGAGGACTCAATTGTTTGTGAATTGATGCTCTTTCATGGTTTTTTTTAATGTTTCAGGTTAATTGTTTTAATTTGTTTTAACCTAGAAGCTGCTCAGCATCACATAAATGAGACAGCTATATAAATAAAAAACAAACAAACAAACACATTCTTCATGCCATTTCAGAAAAGTGAAAATCATTATAAAGTTTAAGTAGATAACAATTTTATTACTATCATTTATATCATTTTTATTTATTTTCAATTTGCCCTTATGTGGGTTGTTTGTTTGTTTTTTTACAACCTTCCCACTAAACTATTTTCTTTTACTGGAAAAAGTTCTTGGCATCCTTCTTTTTAACGTGAATTTCTTACATTACTTTAATAAAGTAATTTTCCCCAATGCATTTTGCAACATAAAACACCCTGAAGGAGTTTCTGGGATTAAAATCAACATTGATAAAACTATCCTCAACATGTTGCATTATTTGTAAGATGTGAGCATCCATAATATTCACTTTTTTATATGCCCTGGCTGTTGGCAGGATGGGAAGAGTTTTGGAATCATCAGGCAATGCTTAATAGCACAATATGTTTTATTGCTGTTCAGAGCCTTCCAAGGGGTGCTTTGCAAATTACTTTGGTATGAACATGAAGCAGTTTTGGGCAGAAACAGACAAGAAGAAATGATCTGGAAAAGTTTCTTGCAGAAGATGTATTTGCTGCTGTGCTTCAGTGAGGGATATTTGTGCCAACATATTTTACAAACTGGCACTCAAAATTCTTTACACATCCCTAGTATATTTTCAGCTTTAATTTTTGTACAGAATTAAACAATGTGAACTGAATAAATCCCAGGCTTATACACAGCATTTAGCTGGAATTGTATTTCAAATTCTTGTACTGGTTTCTACAATAATGAGGTATATTTTCTTTTCATTTAATTTAATGAGACTGGTGGCGCAGTGGTTAGAATGCAGTACTGCAGGCTACTTCTGCTGACTGTCAGCTGCCTACAGTTTGCAGTTCGATTTTCATCGGCTCAAGGTTGACTCAGCCTTCCATCCTTCCGAGGTCAGTAAAATGAGGACCCAGATTGTTGGGGGCAATATGCTGACTCTGTAAACCGCTTAGAGAGGGCTGTAAAGCACTGTGAAGCGGCATTAGTACCTTAATATTAGTCATGAAATGTGTTCACATGGTTCTTTCATGGTAGATGTCTGTCAGAACCCACTTATTGGGAGGGGGGGCTATCTTCTTTCTTAAATCCTTTATTCTTCTTTCCTGCAGGTTCTGTCATTCTCCTGGGGGGAGGGGGAATCTATGGGAACTATGATATATTTTCTCTGCTTCACTTTAGCCACTACAATGTATTGTCTCTGCTTACTCACTCTGCTTGCTCTTTGAACTATTTCCCCTTGATGTCAACCTGGGGGAGAAAGGAATGTGCCTCCGACCATCTGGCTTATCTCTCGCTGTGGAAGAGAAGGTGCAAAGACCCAACAACAGCCTCACAGCCTTGGGAACGACGTCTTATCAGCTCCGTTCCCACAGCGGGTTCAACACCTGGGGACTGGCCCATTTGAACTGACCAAATGAACTATTGGGGTAGGGTTTGCTTATTGCTCTTTTAATCTATTGATTCACGTGGGAACCCCTCAGATCCTGCCTTCTATGCCTGCTGTCAACTTCTCCTAATAAAAGTTCCTCTTGGGATGAATCCATTCCAAGAGTCCTGCTTTCTTGGGAAGAGGTTTTGAAGCGGGTCCTTACAATGTCACATGGTGAGCTATGGAAATAGGCCATCAGTTTGTTTAACACAGAGGTCCCCAACCTTTTGGATACCAGGGACCAGTTCCACAGAGAGAGATTTTTCTGCGGACTGGAGGATGCGTGGTTTTATGTGCTTCCTGCATCCCATGGATGGGGCTTTGCTTGTTTGTGTGGATGGGTTGCTGGCATGTCGTGGACAAGTGCCGGTCCACAGACCAGGGGTTGGGGACTCCTGGTTTAACAGACATTCCAACTCTGTGGTTGTTCTGGAAAAGCCATATTGAGCAGCATAAGCAGAGTTCTCAGCATCAGTAATTAACATGGACATGTGTGAATGTAATCACATCAGGATTCTGAATCCCCAGCCATTTCCCTCTCCCTCCCAAGCTCTTCCTCTGTTCAGAATGTAAAAAGAAATTTGGAGATTGTGCAATCACCAAACTACAGGCCAGGCATATAAAACAAAGCCAGCTGCAGTGTAAGTGAATGCAAATGTTGTCTCCCTTTCTTTTGCTGAAACTCCCCACTGGTTGCTGTGGCACATGTGCTTCCTTGGGACAACTATTATGCTATGAATGGTTAGCCAATAAAGGAGCTTTTAGTTTCTTTATTTGAGTCAATTCGCTCAAATGTCCCTTGTGTACTTTTGTTTTTTTTAAAAAATGTGCTGTACTCCTGATCCAATCTTAAAACTAATTCCTGGGTAATTATGTTTGAAGAATAGGTATGGCTGAATGTAGAAGGAACTTCCTGCTGATTTGGGGAGCTGCAATTCCCCCATCTTCACCTCCCAAGCAACATAATATGAACAGGTTGGTGGAAAATAAGTAAATAAATAGATGAAGACCAGACTTGGTTTTTCTGCATGGAAACCAACATTTTTCTAAGTATATGTCAATTCATGTACATGTGAAGAAATTTGCATGCGCCGAAGTGCATCCTTTATAATGAATATATTTAAGTGGGGGGTCACTTCTATATTTTAGGTCTCAAGATCAACAGTAAAGAAATTAGTAGTCAAGAAATAGCCTATAGATTAGCACTTGGTAGGATAGCTGGCCACTGAGTTCTTGGAAATTGTTTTGTGATGCATCCGTACTTGCAGTGTTCAGAACTGTGCAGTGTTCTGAATGTTCCCTGTCAAATTCTATAGAAGCAAAAGTGGAAGAAGCAGGAGAAAAACAAAACTGATATTTCTGAAGAAGTTGGAACGACTCCCGAGAATACCCTAGAGACAGCCAAAAATAAATGATAGAACAAGAACCCAGAATTTCTCAGTCAAGGCACAAAAGTCTTGAGACTCAAATTAACATATTTTTGATCCATTACATGAAGACCTAATTCCCTAGAGAAGGCTGTGATACTGGGAAAGGTGGAAGGAAAGAGAAGAAGAGGATGACCAGCAGCAAAGTGGGTGGACTAGGCTACAGTAACAAGGGGTGCACCTTTGGATCACCTGAAGGATTAGGTTAGGGATAGATCATCATGGAGAAGACCCCTCTATGTGGTCACCATTAGTTGACATTGACCTGATGGCACATAATCAACCATTCAATGTATCAAATGAACAAAGAAACATTTGAATCTTTTGCAAAATGGAATGAATGTTGTACTATGTCAGTGATGGCGAACCTTTTAGAGACTGAGTGCCCAAAAACTGGCCCTGCCCCAGCTCTACCCCCTGCCTTGCCCCAACCCCGCCTGCCCGCAGGGCCACTCACCACCTCCAGGGCCTGCCACAGATCACCCAGGCAGCCCAGCAGCACCATGGCAGCCACGCCCTCTGCCCACGCCCCACAGCATCAACTGTGCGCGATGGGACGTGAGGACAGAGTCTCGTCTACACTGCCTGGCTGCCATGTCCTTGGCTGCGCTGCTCCGCGTGGGCCATGCTCGGGGGTGACTCTCTTCCAGGGGGGCTGCTGGTGAGGAGGGAGTCACAGGGGGAGGCAAGGCTGGGGCAATGGCATGTGTGCCCACAGAGAGGGCTCCGAGTGCCACCTCTGGCACCTGTGCCATAGGTTTGCCACCACTGTACTATGTCAAATCACAACACGGAAATTTACAGACTAAAACAAGTATAAATAAATTAGCTTTTTAAACTTACTGTGAATATTTACAAGTGAAATAATAGTGGAGAACATTAATAGTAATCAATAGGTCAAATCCCTACTACTGGACCCACAAACTGTGACAGAACAAAAGAACTGAGATCAGGAGTTATGTTTCACAAATAACAAGCAGTACAACCTGAACTTTAAGAATTCTTTGGCTGGAAAACATTTCAAGGTGTGCAATATGCAAATCTTCATCTTAGTTGGAATATCCTGAAATTCCAGAGAAACATTTAAAATTCTTCAACAAGATGGACATGAACAATAAAGCGGGTTTCCTAGAAGTAGTTTGCTGGAGAGAACATGGCATTAACGGTATGAAGATACTGTAGGTCTAGCTATGGAGGCCAGCACCAATGCATATTATGAGGGATGGCATGGTAGCAAGAGCAGAAGGATGAATCAAGAAGAAGAAAAAATAGCTGAACTTTTACAAAAAGAGAAAATAGAAATGGTCCCTGTTGGGCTACTAATTGCAGGAAAAAACCAGCAAGCAAGCAATGAAAGCAAAGAACTATTGCTATGAAGGGACTGTGAAGAGTGAACAGAAGTGGAGTTAATAAGTAAAGAGAGGGGAAAATAATTCTGAAAAACTGTATGCATAGAAACACCCAGGTTTCTATGCATACAGATACTTTTTCTCTCTCCTTCCCCAGTTTTAAGCATATACGTATGCATTTACAGGCATTAAAAACAATACATATATACTATGATTAAAATTTATAGGAGGAGAGGAGAGTCTGTTTATTTAGACCACTGTTGCTCAATCTTGGCTGCTTTAAGCTGTATGAACTTCAATTCTACATACTGGCTGGGGAATTCTGGGAGCTGAAGTCCACACAGTTTTAAGCAGAGAAGGTTGACAAACAGTAATTTAGACCAGGGGTCCCCAACCTGTGAGCCATGGCCTGGTAGTGGGCTGTGGTCTGCTGGCCACTGGGCCGCAGGACAGGCTGGCCAGTGCGTGCGCATGTGCACGTGCACTCCCTCACTTGCTCTAGTGCCTCGTCCGTGGGGCGCAAAACCAGGATGCTGCGCCATGGGGTGGAAAAACAGGCCACCACCGTGCCTCTGGGCATAAAAATGGGATGCCGCCACGCAGCAAGATGCAAAAATGGGTGCCACTGCACCGCAGGGCAAAAAAACTGGCCACAGTTGTGCCACGGGGCATGAAAATAGGATGCCACCACCGCGCTTCAGGGCACAAAAATGGGATGCTGCCATGCTGCAGGGTGCAAAAATGGGTGCCACTGCAGTGCAAGGCACAAAAACAGGCCGCCGCCATGCTGCAAGGTGCAAAAACAGCTGCCATGGGGTGCAGAAATGAGGCACTGTGCCATGCAAGAATGGGGCAGGGTTAGTGAGTATCATGCAGGTGCTAGCCCCGCCCATTGGCAGCACATGCGTGCTCGTGGCCCCATGCATATGCACATGCACGCATGCATGTAAAATGCTTCCCCCCTCCCTTTTCCTCCGGTCCGCCAACCGAGAAAGGTTGGTGATTTCTGATTTAGACTATCTCAGCAGATGGTGACAATAAGGTCAAAGCTCTCTGGACTTGGAAGCTAAACAGAATCTGGATTGCTCAGTACTTGGATGGGAAACCATCAGTGAATGTGAGTTGGGTTATGGTCTTAATTGAAAAGTTGCAGAATATCTTGGAAGAAGTCAGTGCAAATCACTATGCTGAAAAGGCTATTGGATGTGTCACAAAACCTCCAGAAGCCATATTTATTTGTAGTTTTTTTAGAAATCACATTAAATGTGTTATTTGTTATTCTATCTGCATTATTGTTGTTTCTTTTGCTTAATCAACTATATTAGAAAAAAAGAATATATACCGTAGTACAAATCTATCTGCCGATGCAGTGGTAAAAATATTAGTATCACTTAAAGCAGCATTCATAGAATTGCAGTTTCTATAACATGAGCAGTTTTGTCTTATTTAGGGAAGAACGAAGGAAGGGAGGGAGGGAGGGAGGGAGGGAGGGAGGAAGGAAGGAAGGAAGGAAGGAAGAGTCAAAAGGCATTTTACATGGTTCCATTCTAGACCTTGTGATGTTTAATGTATTTATAAATTACTTGGATGATGGATTAAGAAATATATCTATCTTGGAAATGTCATTTTGTGGGATGTTCCATTTTTCTGGGATTTCTCTCATCTTTTTGCTTATAAGGATTTCAAGTCATTGGTTCTGACATCTTCCTAATCAAGTTCTTCAACATCTACTTTTCTGAAGCTCAATGTGTATGTTTGATTCCTCTTTTTAAGTTGCTCTTCTTTTGGGTATCATGAATTCAAAGATAATATGATCATTTTCCTCCAAGATGCCACTTTTACCTCTTTAATCAAGTTTTTTTTCTGTTGTTGAAAGCTAGGGTCATGAACAGAAGACCCTCTTGTTCTTTTGTCTGTCTTATAATAAATGAACTTGTCAGCAAGAGAGGAGAAGAGATTGCATGAATTCTGACTTCTGGCAGACTTAGATCCTTAGCTGATGTCAAAATAATTGAAATCCCCGGTAATTATATTGCCTGACTCTTTCAAAAACTGGTCATTTGCCAGGCAGTCTATAAAAAAAAATCCATTAATAATTTCACATTTATTTTTCTCTCTGTTTATTATAACCCAGACACTTTCAATAGAGTTTCCATAATGTGATTCCTAATTTTCTGTGCAATTATACTGTATTTTATTTATATACAATGTAATTTCCCAACCTGTATATTGGTTTTTTATTTTAATACATCTTTTAGGTAGACTTCCTTCCACTTCTATATGTTTATTATCAGAATATATATCCATATCCATATATACAGTATATCCATTCATTGTCCATTCATTCATTCATTCATTCATTCATTCATTCATTCATTCATTCATTCATTCATTCATTCATTCATTTGTTCCTGGTTAGGATTTCTAATACTCCCTGTTTATTTCCCATACTCTGTATATTGGTTTAAAAAAATCCAACATTTGAGTGGCATCATTTACCAACCTTATCATTGTAGTTTCCTGCAAAATTCTGAGTACTCACCCTGATCTCTTTCTTCTCCATTTATATTCTGCTTTCTTGTTCCCAGTTGATAACTCATATTGAGTTTTAGGCTTCGTCAACCTCCTTTTTGTTCAACTTTCATATCCTCCTGGTGAGACAGGAGAGGTGCCTGCCATATATTTCTTTCTGATCCTTCAGAAACTGTAGACTGTCTCTTCCCAGGAGATCTTGATGAGCATCCCAGAGATATTCCACTATCATGGAATCCAAATGCCATCCATGTAGCCCACTGATATTTAAGGCCATATTTTTAAGCTGTAAATAAAACTGATTTCACAAGGTATATCAATATAGCCTTTTCCTTCAACCATTTCTTAATTTGGCATTCATGTTAAAGTATTTCTGTCATTTAATTAATATCTTGATCTGCTTGTTTCGGTAAATTAATATTTTCACATTTTATATTATCTGACCAGGATATTCTTACATGTAATCATTTATACAGCATTTGGTAATTTAGTATTTTGTTACTGATGTTTTTTTTATTTCCCTTTTTAAAGGAAATGAAGGGTCAAAAGAAGCTAAATCTGCTGTGGGAAATAGGACCTCAATTCCAATTAAGCAATTGATTAATCTAAAATTACTTTGGTTCATCTTTCAGCCTAATCATTAATTCAACATTTTAGTGCATATTTCTTAAAAGTGTTACAGTTATAACTTTTGAGTCAAAGTGGGAAGAGTGAGAAATTCTGTATTTCTTCTGTGATTTTTCTATCTATATTAAAATTGATTTGCATGATAGTTCCACTTTTGTAAGGATAATATGGTTGTGTCACTGAAGGAAATTTTGTGTGCAACAGGAATATGCCTAGGTTATTATCAATAGGCTTCAAGCCTATGCTGCATTTTTTCCAGAATACTGATTTCTAAAAGTATAGCCTATTGCAGTGGTGGCGAACCTATGGCACGGGTGCCAGAGGCGGCACTCAGAGCCCTCTCTGTGGGCACACGCGCCATCGCCCCAGTCCTAGGCCTTCAGCTGGGTTTTATAAAACCTTTTCACTTTAGGCCTCTGCTGCTGTGTGCAAAAAAAAAAAAAGGTTCAATCAATCTGTCAATTTCAACTTCTCGTGGGGAAAAAAGATCTTGCAAAGTTGGATTTGATTGATTGAACTTTGTAGTCCCACCCAGTCTGCTGTTACCACCGCAGCCATACCCAGCCAATGGGCCACACCCACCCGGCACTCGACGATGCATAAGTGGGTTTTGGGTTGCAGTTTGGGCACTCGATCTCTAAAAGGTTCGCCATCACTGGTCTATTGTAATATAAATGTGTATTATTTTCTGTCATCATTTACATTTTAAGACCTCCCTCTCTCATTTCTCCTTCTCTTTCTAGCTGAGACATGGCTTATAACATTTCATGTCCATATTTATCTAACAAAGCCCCCCATAGAAGATAGACTGAAGAGCAGAAATAGTAGACATAGGTAGCTGATTAATGCTAACAAAATCCAAAAGGCCTTTTGCCGGGGAATCCAAAGTAAACAGAAGAGAGGTATAGCAGCTGGTCAGTGAAGAGACTAAAGTGTTAATAGGCAACAGAGATAAAGCAGAATTATTCAATTTCTATTTTGATTCTATTTTCTCCCAAGAAGAGGGTATGCATTTCACCAAGCAATGGTAAGAAGTTGATGAAAGGACAAGATTTAAATTTGAAAAACATGCTCGGGAATCAAATGTACAGGTATGGAATAAATGGTAGCTGGCTCAACAATAACAGCCAGGAGAGGGAGCCAGGTTAAGAGGGATCCCACCTAGAATTAAGGATAAATTTCCTGGCAGTGAAAACAATCAATCAGTGGAACGGCTTGCCTTCAGAAGTTGTGGGTGCTCCAGGTTTGAAGAAGAGTTTGGACGGTCATTGTCTGGAATGGTATGGAGTCTCAGCTTGAGCAGGAATTGGATAAGAAGATCTCAAAGGTCCCTTCAGACCCTGTTATTCTATGTTCTAAGTTTAAATCTTCAGACTCAGATGAATAGCAATCTAATGTACTGAAGGATCTACTTGATGATTTGGCCAAAAACGAACATGGCAAACAGCATATTTGTTGTTGTTAGTTGCGAAGTCGTGTCCGACCCATCGCTATCCCATGGACAACGTTCGTCCAGGCCTTCCTGTCCTCTACCATTTTTTGGAGTCCATTTAAGCTCAAAAAAGGGGGGGAGGATCCAGGAAATTATGGACAGTGGTGGGATTCAAATATGTGAACAACTGGTTCTCTGTGTGGATGCCACTTCCGGAAGTCCATTCTGGGCCTGGGCAACAAAAAATTAGCTACCGGTTCTGCCGAAGTGGTGCGAACCAGCTGAATCCCACCATTGACTATGGACCATGCTAGCATTGATACCTGAGAAGATTCAAGAGCAAAACTTTAAAAAAGACCTATTGATAATACCTTCAAAACATGATAATAATTACAGATCAAAAACATGTTTTGCGAGGCTAATCTTTTCTTATGCATTGGCAGAGAAACTTTCAGATAAAAATGTGGGGCTGCTGCAGATGTAATGTATCTTGATTTCAGCAAGAGTTGACAAAATGCCCCATGACATTCTGATTAACAAGCTAATTAAGTGTAGGCTAATTAATGGCATAATTATGGGATATGTAAGTAGCTCAGAAATAATACCTAAGAATGCTTGTCAATAATTTCTCATCAAACTGGAATAAGATTCTGAATGGGGTAAGATTCAGTCTTGGGTCATGCATTCAATTTTTTTTTATTATTAATAACTTGGATGCAAAGATAGAATGTGCAGATGACAATATTTGAGTGAGATATCCAATATCATGGAAGACAGAAATAAAATTAAAAATCTGCATGAAATAACAGAAATACACTTGTGTTAAATAAATATAAATACTTTAAACAAACTAAATAAATACTAAGTAGTTTGGGGGGTATTCATACATATAGGATAAGGAATACTTAGTTTGATAAGAATAACTGAGAAAATATAAGGTTGGACTAGTACATGTAATCTTATACTGGTGACCACAATTTGACTCCAAATTTCCAGTGCTAAGAAAGAAAATTGTTAAGTGAATTTTGCCCCATTTTATGACCTTCCTTACTACAATTGTTAAGTGAATCACTCCAGTTGTTAAGTTAGTACGGGGGTCTTCAAACGCTGGCTGAGGAATTCTGGGAGTTGAAGTCCATGAGTCATAAAAGGGCCAAGTTTGAAGACCCCTGAGTTAATATTACAATTGGTAAGTGAATCTGGCTTCCTCATAGTTTTTGCTTGTTGGAAGGTCGCAAAAAGTGATCACATGACCCCAGGACACTGCAACTGTCATAAAGTAATGACAGTTGCCGAGCTTCCAAATTTTGATCACATGACCATGGGGATGCTACAAAGGTCATAAGTCTGAAAAATGGCCATAAATGGTCAGGTTTTTTCAGTGCTATTGTAACTCCAAATTATCACTAAATAAATGATTGTAAATCAGTGGTCCCCTGTAGTTGATTGTCAGCTGAATAGCAATCAGCAGCAAGGTAGGGCTGCAAAGAAAAAAAAAGCAATGCAGTTTTAAACTGAATAAATCGGAATTCAGTTTCCAAATCACAAGTAGTAATGATGCTGCTTTATTGTACTTTGATCAGATGTCACTCTGAGGACTGTCTCCAGTTCTGGACAGCCCACTTTAAGAAGGATTCAGATGAACTTGAATAGTTTCAAAGAAGGATGACAAGAGTGATCAAATGACTAAGAGACAGACTTAAGCAACTGGACATGTCTGACCTTGAGAAGAGTAGACTGAAGCAGTGCTCAGTTTTCTGAAAGGATGTTACCCAGAGGAAGGTCAGGTGTGTTCTCTCTCCTTCAAGAGTTCAGAGGATGGAATAATCCTTTTAAAGTACAGGAAAGCAGGTGTTAGTTGAATGTTAAGGAAAAGAAATCCTTAACAGGGCAGTTAGGTAGTAGAATCAGCTACGCCGAGAATGAGAACCAATTCTTTGCTGGATGTTTTCAAATGGAGGCAAAACAGTCACTCATTGGGAATGTTTTAATTCTCTAGCCTGATTGGATATAACCTTTTCTATAGCCTAAAGCAGTGTTTCTCAACCTTGGCTACTTGAAGAGGGGTGGATTTCAACTCCCAGAATTCCCAGCCAGCTATTCAGGCTGGAGAATTCTGGGAGTTGAAGTCGACCCATCTTAAAGCAGCCAAGATTGGAAACACTGGCCTAAAAAGGGTATAATACCCTTTTCACTGCAGATTCTTTCAAATCTATTCCATATCTTTCCCAGTTGTTATTTGCCATCCACCACATAAATCTTGGGGGGGGGGGTTATGGGGGAAGTTGGGGGATGACATTTTGGAAATTAGTATGATGGGCTTCATATGACAGGGGAAACCTCTGTGTAATTTCCAAACCCTGCATTCAGATATCTGATAAAAGCCTACTGGATGGAGAAGAAAACAGAGGGAAAGAGAGGATCAGGGGAAAAAAAGCCAGCGAAAATGTCAAAAGAAGCTGAATTTGCATGATGAACTGAACAGCGGTAACATTTTAGCAGTGACTGCTGTGTAAAACTAGCCTACAGTGTGCTTACTGTTTGTGTTTTGTGCAAACTGAGAAAATTTGGCTGAGTAAAATCATGGTTAAGTAACAAAAGCATATGTGTCATGGGATCATCACATTTATTACCCCACAGGGCCCAAGCTTATGGGGTAAAATTTATGCACTTTATAGGAAAGCCACAGGAGAGAAAGAATTAACTAACACTATAATACGTTAGACAAAGATATATACAAGGAAACTCATGTCCTTTCTATAAGGATTTCTTCAGTTTGCTGGAGCAAATCATGAGAACCACAGCTCCCTTCTCATCTGCTTTTACAGTGAAAATCATCCCAGTCTGTCTATCTGTTCAGTCAAGACCAGGAATCCAAGAATCAGTCTCCAAATAGTTTATTTGCAAGGGTTTTCATAGCCTAATCCAGGGGTCTTCAGACTTGGCCCTTTTATGACTTGTGGACTTCAACTCCCAGAATTCTTCAGCCAGCATGACTGGCTGAGGAATTCTGGGAGTTGAAGTCCACAAGTCATAAAAGGGCCAAGTTTGAAGACCCCTGGCCTAATCTATCACACAAAGGACATTAACAACATTCCCAAGGTGAAAGACACACTCCATCAAACCTTCTCCTCCTCCTCCTCCTCCTCCTCCTCCTCCTCCTCCTCCTTCAACCCAAAAAAGTCCCTGCAATATTCTTGGCAAGATTTCAGAAGTGGTTTGCCCTTATTTGCTTTCATGTCCTTTGGGAGAGAGCAACTGGCAAAAGTCACCCAGCTGATTTGGTGACTAAGATGGAACTACAGTAGAAGTTATTATCCCCTTTAGTCTTTACCATCACGTCAAACTCTCCTCACCACCATAGACATGCTATATCTACTATAGGAACAAAGAGCCTCAATTTACAAACAGATTATTGATTACAAGTTAGGTGTCAAGCAACTCGGTAAAGTGATAGTAAGATAAGCATGCATCAAATTAGAAAAGCACGCACTAAGTACTTACTTATCTCTATTGTGCTATGTACTAACCTGTACCAAGTGCAGCAATATCTCTATTTTCATCCATCCATCCATCCATCCATCCATCCATCCATCCATCCATCCATACATACATACATACATACATACATACATATATGCATGCATGCATACATACATACATAAACACCAACAGAGTGAAATCTAGAATGTAGTAGGAGTGAGAGAGAAAAAAATAAGGGTTCTTTATGTGACATGCTATCTCAAGAAATGAAAGTCTCAGGGTCCCTTGAGTATATGGAATCAGGAGAGGAACAAGCAATCACATTACAAGGAAAACTGCACAAAACTCTTCTTGCATTCATAATGTCTGGCTACATATACAAAACTTGCAGCCAGAAACCAAAGTAGGCAAGATAAAAGGTACTCAAAGAAGCTAAAAAAAAATTCAATCCTGCTTTTTAAATCAGGCAAGACCTTTCTGGATTAGGTGAGATGGATGGAACACATGAACAATCGAGATGGAAGTGATAATATATAATGGCTCTGGGACTGTCACTGGAAAATGGTGCCAGATGGAAAATATGGCTTTAATCTAAAGCTTTCCAAAGATAGTCAATATCATTACCATTTCTACCATCAACATACTGAAAAGAAGATCTGCAAAATCCAGGAAAACCTGGACCGATGCTGCATATTCATGCTTTCACAATGATCCAGGTTTCTGTCTTAAACTGAAAATAGAAGCTGTCCAACCAGAATGCTTCTATTTGATATCCTGGCACGTGAAGAAATGCAGAAAATAGCAAAATCAACTCCATAAGATGCTATTTAGAATTCCTTAAAAACAAGGCTCTCAGTATAGAACAGTGATGGCAAACCTTTTAGAGACCGAGTGCCCAAACTGCAACCCCAAACCCACTTATTTATTGCCAGGTGCCAGGTGGGCATGTCCCACTGGGTGGGCGTGGCTGTGGTGGTCATGGCAGACTGGGTGGGTGTGGCCAAGGTGGGCGTGGTCACCTCGATGTTGCTCGTGGGGAGGGATGCCTGTGGGGCTGGGCAGGTTTGGGGGAGATCCAGGGGGTCTCTGGCAGGTGGGATGGTGGGTAGGAGGCTTGTCCTATGGGGTGAGGCAAGGCAGGGTGGGGGTGCCATTATCTCAGGGCAAGGCAAGGCAGGGGCCGGGGCAGCTGCTGCCTGACACCATCAGCCCCCGCGCATGGGGGCCAACAGTGTCCGTCAGCAGCCAATGCGCACTCTGGGGCTCCGCAGCCCGCCACCAGCAGTTCAGAGAAGTGCCCACAGAGAGGGCTCTGAGTGCCGCCTCTGGCACGCGTGCCATAGGTTCACCATCACTGGTATAGAACAATTACCGAGAATGGTTTGTTTGGAGTCACACCAGTTCTTGGTGCTCTCTGAACTTGATTGCTTTGTTGCCAATGTTTCATTACCCAAACTAGGTAACATCACTGGTGCACTGATAATGTTACCTAGTTTGGGTAATGAAACATCTGCAAGAAAACAACCAAGCTCAAGGACCCCTCATTTCAACCCTGGGCTACAATTTTTCTCCTTTATTGGTCCCACCAATCAAACTGTGTATTGTTTTCCATCTTGGTTATTTTCTGAGGGAAGCAAAAACAGCAGGCAGCTGGCAAAAAGAGAAGAATGTGAAGCAAATGTGAAGAAAGGACATTGGCTGCGTAACAAATTGCCTGAATGACAAAAGAGCACATATGATAAAACTTGACATTGCTAATGGAAAGAATTGCACCATCCGTGGTCAGGTGATCATGGAAAGGACAGTGAAGTTCTAAAACAAATCTTAAGAGAAGCAGTGAGATGGAAAAAAAATATTGAATATATTTTACCTTATCTTGCTTCAAAAGGTTTAGTATTTCCTGCAGACAATCCGATAATGTTTGTAACCCACACAGAGGCCATTTCCTTGAAACTCTTAATAGCTTATTATGATGGCATCACTCAAGAGCATTTGCCAGTGTCAAGCAGAAGCAGAGGCCAAAATGATGGAAGGATGAGGTCCTTATCTCGTTTGTGACAGTGAGAATGACTTTATTGAATTCTGATGAAAATGTGTAGAAGGCCATTCTTGTAAGGGAAGGACAAAGGCATTCATTATTACTTCAGATGTGGTGTTATTCCTGATATCTCCGGTCAACAGGTGTTATTCCAGTTTATAATTCACCACAAATATATAAGCAGATTCAACATTGAAAGGTTTATTGAGTGCATCAGTGGAGAACAAGCAGCAGAAATGCTCATTACCAACTTGAGAAACCATAACATTTATCTGGATGATTATAATGATCAAGGTTTTGAAAATGGCTCTAATCGTGCAGAAAAATAAAAGGTATTCAGGCCTGCATTATATCTAACATGAACTTGCTGCAGACTTTCCTTCTGCTTCCCATTCACGTAACCTTGTAGGTGTAAATGCTGCTAGAGCAATATGAATTGAAATATTAACTTTACAGGGCTGTGTGCAGCAGCCTTTTTGTTCTGCAGTGGTAGCCTGTGAGGTAGAGGATTATAAGAAACACAGCTCCCTTGATTCTCAGCCACATACTGGAGCGTTATTGTTGCTATTTATCTTCTTACAAAAAACAAAACAAAAACTGCCAGTATTTTAAAAGCATTAGAATATGTAGACCTCTACCTAGTTCTGGTAGCATGAGAACCACTAACTGTGGCCTAGTAATCAAGAGATTTTTAAAGCATAGGATACATAGATTAATTTTTCCAGAACAAAAAAAAAATGCATCCTGATTCCTTTAGCTTCTCTTCAATTCATTAGTACATGTTAGAAGAGGAATGGTGATTAATTGGTGCCCATAGGCACACAACATTGGAGAGCACTGCTGAAAAATTGGGTGTGGCATTCCAAGTTTAGTGTGGGTGAGGCATTTGTGATCTTTCATTATTTTTAACAAGTATACTCTCTTTTACCACTTCCACTAGAGTAGTAAACTGTTTCCAATCTGAAAAAGGCAGAACACTATGCTCTCTCTCTCTCTCTCTCTCTCTCTCTCTCTCTCTCTCTCTCTCTCTCTCTCTCTCTCTCTCTCTCTCTCAAGATAACTCAAAGTATTAGTACCGCTTTATAAAACCCTACTAGGACCACACCTGGAATACTGCAGCCAATTTTGGTCACCATATCACAAAAAAGATGTTGAGAGTTTGGAAAAAATTCAGAGAAGAGCAAGTAAGATGATCAAAGACCTAGACACTAAAACATATGAAGAACGGCTGCAGCACTTGGGTTTGGCTAGTCTAAAGAAAAGAAGACATGGGCGACATGATAGCAGTATTCCAGTATATGAGGGGCTGCCACAAAGATGAGGGGGGGTCATGTTATTCTCCAAAGCACCAGAAGGCAGGACAAGAAACAATGGTTGGAAACTGAATAGAGAGAGAAGCATCCTGGAATTAAGGAGAAACTTCCTAACAGTGAGGACAATTAATCAGTGGAATAGCTTGCCTCCAGAAATCATGGGTACTCCATCACTGGAGATTTTTAAGACGCTAGTTAGTCACTTGTCTGAGATGGTATAGGTTCTCTTGCTTAAGCGGGGAGCTGGATTAGAAGACCTCCAATATCCCTTCCAGCTCTGTTCTATTAAATTAAATATTTATTGTGTTGTTTTATATTTTTGTTACGTAATTAAACAAGTACAATAATAAGAAATGAACTAAAACAAACCAACCCAAAAGCAGAACAGGGGAAAAAAATTAAAGCTGATGCCTTGGGGTAAATAATTGTTAATATAAATGCCATTGAAAAGAGTACACAAATTAATCATCACCTTTTCATATACCTGAAGAGACTACCTATCAGGATAATAAATAATATAATAATGTAATAGATTTTATTCCAGAATCTTTCAGACATTGCTGTTGCTCATTTAATTTTTTGGGGGATAGATGCATTTTATTACAGACAATGGCAATGACAAAATCTGGCTTCTAACAATAGACATTATTTTTTTTAAAAAAAAAAAGCCATATGTTTTATATATTGATGGAAATATAGAGATCAGTCCTGTATCACAGGGGTCCTCAACCTTGGCAACTGTAAGACTTGTGGACTGGCTGAGGAATTCTGGGAGTTGCAGTCCACAAGTCTTAAAGTTGCCAAGGTTGAGGACCCCTGCTGTATCAGATCTATTTTGAAAGGTTTTGATATCATTTGCTTTAAACTGGACTTCTAGGGGAGATATGGTGAACTGAAGACAGCTCTCCAAAAGAGGATCCAATTACCACAGCAAAGACTAAGGAACAGGAAGGTAGACTGGCTCCTTGAAACCTCTTTGGACAAGGAGAGGATGGGAGATCACCTACATATGATCTGGAGAGTTGGTCCACATGAGAAGACCACAGGGCAGTGGTTTCTGTTGATTTGAGTGCCAGGAGATGGCAGGATTAGCCATCTTGGTTACAACCTCAGGGAAGGCTTATAAAGGACACTAAATTGCAAATCTCTCTTTCTAGTTGCTTCCAGAAATTTCTCATTAATTACTTCTAAACTATTAGAAACTTTTGCAATGACAAATTTGAAAATGCCAGGTGAGTCTGATTTCAATCCAGAATGAAAGAAGTTTTTAATCGTAACCTTAAAAATGGAAAGAAACTGAAATAAGCCACAACATGCTAAATAGAAATTGGCTCTGATCTAAAATTGTATTGATCATATTTATTCATATTGCAACCGGAAAGGTATTTTGAAAGCCTATTATTGAATATGCATCTGATCTTCACTCAGGAATAACTACTAAGCCTCTTTTAATTATAATATTCAGCAACTGAATATATACATTTAGAAATGGATCTCCAGCAGCTGAGAGTTGCTTAATGGCCTCTGAAGAGTCATAATAAATTTATTTATTATTTATTTATTTATTATTTTAATTTGTATACCGCCCTTCTCCCATAGGACTCAGGGCGGTTCACAGCATATTAAAAACAAATAATATACCCAAAATACAAAAAATACACAATACAAAAATACAAAAGAATAAACCCTGATAAAAGCCGAATTAAAACCAAATATTCCCAGCTGTGTTTCCAATTAAAATACTTTTAA
>NW_015386909.1:254379-293766 GCF_001527695.2 Protobothrops mucrosquamatus | reverse complement strand
GGTTGAAATCCCCCAAGACCATAAGTCTGGGGGTCCCAACCGCCACCCCGGCTATCACGTCAGCCAGCTCAGGCAGGGCTGTTGATACATAGCAGGGAGCCAGGTATATAATCAACAAGCCCACTTGCACCCCTTGCCCCCATTTCACAAGGAGGGACTCTACGCCGTCTATCTGAGGCACAGTGGTCTCCCTAGGACATAGGAAAAAAGCAAAGATGGATTAATAAAGAGGAAAAACATTAGAAACAGATCTCTAGAATACCCAAAGTGGTCCCAGATGCTTTCAGTATCAATGAAATGTTTCTTAATATCCCCAAATCCTCTAAAAGAAATGAAACAGTAAGACTCATTTTTGCCTGTTTAAAAGTTGAGGAAAGGAAAACCTACAAACAGACCGAAACAAAACAAAAACCAACCCCAGAGAATTTTGAAATAAATTAATAATCTATTCCCTTCCCCTTCTGCAAACTGCCATTGTATTGCTTCTTCCCTGTGGATCTGCAGTAGCAGTTCTTCAAAAATCCCAGGTCCAATCAGGAACAGATCAGGGGTGTCTGCAGGGACTGGTCAAAAAAGTCAAGATGGTAGCAGCAATAGTTGATTGAAGCTCCGCCTATTATTTACGGTCACATGTTTTAAAAAAAGAGATCGAGAATCCTGTTGTGGCTGCCATCTTGATTTTTTTTTAAACACCTCTTATGGACACATGAAACTATATCTCTGAAGCACTGAATGGCAAAGATGAGAATATGTCCCCCCCCCTCTATGTCAGATGACAGTTCTACACAGTTTAGTGGAGCCTCATAAAATGAGTTTTGATTAGTTTATATCCAGTCAAGATGAGCACTTGGTATTCAGCTATTGTTGTGGCTCCGTCCGGTGGGTCCCTCTCATCAGAGGAGGAAGGCTCTGAACATGAAGGAGAGGAGATGGCCAGGCCTCCCTCTCCAGGCCCTTCCCCTCTGGTGCGGCCTTCGATGCCTTCCGACGGAGAGGAGTTTGGCCAGGAGCCCAGTGTTTCTGGGATTGGCCAGGAGCCCGGTGCTTCTGGGATTGGCCAGGAGCCCGGTGCTTCTGGGATTGGCCAGGAGCCAGGTGCTTCTGGGATCAGCCAGGAGCCAGGTGTATCGGACTCCGAAGAGGATACGTCTTGGCTGGATCCACGCCAGCGTCAGAAGGACAAGCGTGCGCAGCAGCGGAAACGCCGTGCCAGATAGTTCAGCTGAGTCACTGGGCCACACCCCACTGGCTATATAAGCAAGGGGTGTGGCGTGTGAAACTTTTGTGACGGACAATTTTTGCTGGATATTCTGTTGCAAGCACTCTGGCAAGTTATCTTGGATTTATCTCTGTTTGCTGTGCATTATCAGTAAAGGCTTGGCAGGCAGCTACGAAGTTGCTGCCAAGAATTCATTTGTCTTTGGCTGTGCCGAGCAGTTTTTCAGGCCTCGGCTGACTGGTTGGGGGGTGTGGGTCAGACGGGGGACAGAACAGCTATATTACATTTTTTTCTCCATGATTTAGAGCAAAATGGACACTTCACTATTGTGCTTATTGTTCTGGTTTACATTTAAATCCCACTTGATGTCAGCTTTATTGTCACCATAAATGTGCTTTCTATAACAAAGGCTAAACGTATTCAGTTTTTATTTCAGTATACTGGTAACTATAGTACTGTTGAAATGCTGAGCATGATCTTGCTTTGTAAAAATCTTATCAGCCATCAAAAGGGAGGAAAAACCCAGAACACTGAGCAGTCAATCAATGCATAATATGCTTTGTCCCAGATGTCATCTCACCAACCCAACTTTGAGAGTTCTTTTAATCAACAGTCCAAATCCTATTTTAAAGCGGGTGGATGTGTTTGATGTTTTTTTCCCCACCTTTATAGAAGCACAGAGACATGCAAAATGCCTCAGCAGCTGCAACTACTTCTATTTGCCACTGTCATTTACGTATATATTTGCACAGAACTGTAGCTAGATATGCCTAAATCTAATAGAGTATGTGCTGTAGCTTCTCCTCCTCCTCACCTCTCCCCCCCTTTAATTTGGAGATGAACAATCTTGGCTCTAATTAAACCACTCAATTTAGTAAACAAGAAAAATATGTGAGCCAGAAGAATGGAAAAAAAAGATAGAAATTGTTCTTGAGCTGGGTGCTTTAGGATTTGGGCTGGGAAACCTAACATGTTATGACTTGAAGCTAAACTAGTTCACTGCTTTGGACATTCCATGTTGGAATAAAGGAAGGGATGAACTCCTTTTTTGACTGTTCCTTGTAGACACCCCAATGTGGAGCTATGATATGTTCTTGTGTAAAAGCCCAAGGGACTACATAATTCATTTCCGTTCTTGCAAAATCACTAAATCTTGAGGTTTGTGTCAGTCCCACTCAACCTTTTGCTAAGTCTTATGTGAGAGTGCTGAAACTGCTCATGTTTTGGAGATGTAATTAAATTAGTAAAGGAAAACATCAATTGGGATTGTAGGTTTAGGCATCTGTGGGACGAGGACGAGGACGAGGCAAAAGGACAAGTGACATCATGTTAGTGACGTGGACAATGCAAATCATGTAATTTCCCATGATGGTGTATTGTATCCTTCATCTAATATCATCTACATAATTTGCCTTCCACCATATACGTACGGCTGCACACATTTTTTGGGAGATATGTCATTGGTAGCCTGACACTAATAGGTGCCATATTGTTATAATAAATAATTGCTTTGCAGTTATCTCATGTGCCTAAAAGAAATGCTGATTAAGGAATAAATCAACCTACATTTGCAGTTGTTGCAGTTGGATTGCCATGAAAACTGATTTATGCTAAAGTTGATTGATTTAATTTATTAAGGCTTACAAAGAGTTATATACCACTCATTGTAGAATTAGGGTGACATGTGTTAGAAAAAACTCGTCTCCGAAGGAACATTTTTTTAGAATATGTTTTTTCAAGGCTGGGGAATTCTGGAAGTTGAAGTCCACATATATTAACTTGACAAGTTTGAGTGGAAGCTCATATATCTTAAAGGGTCCAAGTTTGAGTTGAAGTTCACATGTCTTACAGTTGCCACTTGTGAAAAGCACTGCTTTTAGAAGATAACAGAAGTGACTTTGGAGATCTTCTACTCAAACCCCTTGCTCAAGCAGGAAACCCTATAACATTTCAGACAAATGACAAATCTCTTCTTAAAAACCTCTAGTGTTGGAGCACCCACAGTGCTGCCCTGTCTTCTGCAGACTATAATCTACCTAATTTGAAACATACTCCAAACACTTTGGGACACAGTAAGAATGCTGAGAAAACAGTCTCTGAATCTTGGTTGTGTTACAAGAGCCACAAGCCATGCATCAGCCATTTTTAAAAAAATAAAAATAAAATAAAAGGTGAAAATGACTATTGTGAGAAGAACAAGTGGTTCCTGAAGCAGATTACTCAGCAGGATGTACAAATTCCTACATAAATAACTTGGCATAATGAGAATTCTTTGTTATCCTCTAATCAAATTGTTTGCTATTGCTGATACGTAATTATGAAGCCTTCTAGCAATATAAAATATATTCATTTGGTTTAATATTCATTTGTATTCCAGGTACATCATTTCAGGAGTTGTTTTTTTTTGAACGGATCTCACAGAAAATTATAGATCTTAGAAACAAGACTCCCCCTGCTTTTCAAGAGGGACCTTTTCCCACCATTCAATTACTCTTAATAGTTCACTGCAGCTATGACATGTGAGTTGTCATTCACACTGTAAGCCATCATACCAGATTGGCAATAATAAAATGTTCTTCTCACCCCTATGGGTGTTTCATGTCTTCCTCAATCTTGGGTCCAAGATTCTGCATAATATCTTAGCTGTTCCTGGCATTGCACTCTTCTGGACAGTGAGCTTCATTGCCATTCTTGGGACCCTTTTGCTGTCCCTTTTGCGGTGAGACAGCAAAATCCGGGCTGCAAGGCCTTCAAACCGGTCAGTCCTAGAAGAGATCAACCCCGACTGCTCTTTAGAAAGCCAGATCCTGAAGTTTAAACTCAAGTACTTTGGCCACCTAATGAGAAGGAAGGACTCATTGGAGAAGATCCTAATGCTGGGAAAGATTGAGGGCAATAGAAGAAGGGGACGACAGAGAATGAGGTGGCTGGAGGGAGTCATGGAAGCAGTAGGCGTGAGCTTAAATGGACTCCAGAAGATGGTAGAGGACAGGAAGGCCTGGAGGAACGTTGTCCATGGGGTTGCGATGGGTCGGACACGACTTCGCAATTAACAACAACAACAAAGGCAAGGTCTTTGTGAATTATAGAATACAGGGCTGGAAAGGACTTCTAGTCCAACCCCCTCCTCTAGGCATAAGCCTTATGCCATCTCAGTCAAATGGTTGTCCAGTCTATTTTTTAAAACTTCCAGTGATGGAGCACTCACAACTCTGGAAGGCAGGCCATGCCATTGACTAATTGTTTTCACTGTCAGAAAATGTGTCCTTATTTCTAGGTCAGATCTCTCTTTAACATTTTCATGGTGCTTTGGAGAATAAATCAATCCTCTCTTCTCTCTGACTGTCCCTCAAGTACTGGAAGACAATTATCATGACCTCCCTAAACCTTATCTTTATTAGGCTAGATGTACCTAGTTCCCTTAACCTTTCATCATACTATTGCCTCCAGACCTTTTATCATCTTTGTTGCTTTACCAATAGGATAATAATCAATATGCATGCTTTCTAATCAAACACGAGTCAGCAGTGTGCAGCAGCAGCTATAAAAGCTAATACAATCCTTGGTTGTATAATCATAGGCATAGAATCAAAATCACGTGAAGCATTAGTACCATTTTATAAAGCCTTAGTAAGGCCATACTTGGAATATTGCATCCAGTTTTGGTCACCACATTACAAAAGAGAGACTTTGAAAAAAATGCAAAGAAGAGCAGCTAAGATGATTAAAGGCCTGGAGACTAAAACATATGAAGAATGGTTGCAGGACTTGGGAGTAGCCAGTCTAGAGAAAAGAAGGACTAGGGGGGGACATGATAATAGTATTCCAGTATTTGAGAGGCTGCCACAAGGAGGAGGGGGTCAGTTTATTTTCCAAAGCATCAGACGACAAGACAAGAAACAACAAATGGAAACTAATCAAGGAGAGAAGCAACCTGGAATTAAGGAGGAACGTCCTAACACTGACCCAAAGGCGTTTTTTTCATGAGGCAACTGGACTTTCTTGTTTTTCTTGAAGACATTTTGCTTCTCATCCAAGAAGCTTCTTCAGCTCTGACCGGATGGTGGGGAATGGCAGGATTTATACTCCTTGAAGACAGCTGGTCATTTGCATTTTTAGCGAGTTGTTGAAGCTCCTTGAAGCTTCTTGGATGAATAGAATAGAATAGAATAGAATAGAATAGAATAGAATAGAATAGAATAGAATAGAATAGAATAGAATAAAGCTGGAAGGGACCTTGGAGGTCTTCTAGTCCAGCCCCCTGCTCAAGCAGGAGAACCTATACCATCTAGGACAAGTGACTGATTCTAGTCTCTTCTTAAAAATCTCCAGTGATGGAGCGCCCACAATTTTTGGAGGCAAGCTGTTCCACTGGTTAATTGTCCTCACTGTCAGGAAGTTTCTCCTTAATTCTAGGTTGCTTCTCTCTTTGGTCAGTTTCCAACCATTGTTTCTCGTCCTTCCCTCTGGTGTTCTGGTGAACAACCTGGCCCCCTCTGCCTTGTGGCAGCCCCTCAGATACTGGAACACTGCTATCATGTCTCCCCTATTTCTTTAGAAAGTTGTTAATGCAAGATGTTTAAAAGATATTAAGCTTGACCAAACCTCAATACTTAATCAGTATGGATTTGCAGGTTTTTTGTTTTTTGTTTTGCTTTAGAAGAATCAAGACTCTTTGGAAAACAAATTATATTGCATTCATTAGGTGAGTTGTCTTTTCCTTAGATAAAGATTTTTTTAAAATGATTTTAAAAGATTTTGAAAAATATTACTTTCCGGATTAAAGAGAAAAAGGATTAGAATATGGATTTTAGAAAGTTTTACAATGGATTAAGTGCTCAGATGGATTTGGAATTATAATTTTATTTTTTTGGGGGAAAAAAACCTCTCATGAGAAAATGCCATTGTTTATTCTTTCTTTAATCATAACAAGATAATGGGACTTTAAATGTTAGATATTAGAGGGAGCTAAAGGATAACAAAAGAATGGAAGGAAATAGTTGATTTGTTAGAAAATTGTGAAATGTTTGTGAACGTTTATGACAAATGGTCTTTGATCTCTCAGAAATGATTGAAAAATGGACAGTTAAGGATGCAGTGAAGCAAAACAAGATACCCAGAGTAAGTTTGAAATTAATCTGAATGTGGATATCAATCTGGCAAAAAATGAAAGGATGCAACAAGAAAAAAAAAGATCATTTGGACTTTCAGGTGGAAGAGGATGATACTTCAATGCCTAAAGAAGAGATACAACCATTAAACCAAAAAAGAGAGATGGATATTTTTTTTTACTGGATATAAAAAAGAGATCTGACGACGTTTTGAAGGACTTTCTTAGAAGTGAAAAAAAGATGAATTTCTCTTACTGGATTTACAGACTTGCCAAATTTCTGAAGCATCTTTTGGAGAACAATACAAAAAATGATAAGAAATTAAGCTGTGGGACACTATTTGAAGGGATTAAAGTTCTTAAAATGATAGGGAAAGAATAAAAGTTTGACTTATTTGATCAAGGTTTGGATAGCTAATTAATTGTCTCTGACAACCCTTACTGTACATTTGCTGATAAGGAATAAATGATAAAGCTTTTGTTTTTTGTTTTTAGTTAAGAGATGAGATACAGAATGAGGAAAGTATTTGTTGTACTTTAAGAGGTGATCAATTTATTTAAATTATGTACTTCTTTAGGATAAAGGGGAAAAGTTACTATTTTTTCTCTTCCCTTTTCTCTTTTTCTCTTTTCTTTTTTACGTTATATGTTCTATATTTTGTAACTTGTATAGCTTTTATTTCTTTTACTGTGACCTCTAATAAAATTATTTGTAAAAAAAATAAGCCTGTGTACCATTATGGTTGAAATATACAATAATATGTATTTTACTTTTTACTGCATATTCTAACTTCACATTCTTCATTGAAAGCTTCAGCCCAATTTAATTTTTCCCTAAGCAAGAGGTTAGATGTTATTCCTCCAGGGCTGTCCATGAGCATGTGTTTTATAAATGAGATAAATAAATAAAATATGTTATTGATTTTTCCAAATTAGTTTTAAGGGCAGTCACAAAGCTGACCATTTGTTTTTTTAAGGCAAGCCAAAAAGTTGTCAAGTAAGTCATTACTTGGGCGATGCTTGTTTGAAATGTAGTCTTCTTACTTCTCCAATCATATTCCTACTAAATATGTGGATTTCACCTTCCCAAATTCCTAGGAGAATATCCATTTCTGGCAAAGAATTATGGGATTGTAATCTAACAAAACTGAAGGGAATTTCAAAGGGAAGGCTAGAGACAAAACAGTATACTACATGTTGCATCCAATAACTACAAGTCAAAAATTTGGGATAACTTTAGCTCTCAGTTACATACCTCAAGAGTATAGCTAGGTATCCAGTTCATCCATTCTGCTAGTGTTCCTTCCTTATCAATACTGCTGTTTTATTTTATACCAGGGTGAAATATAGCCTTGCCCTCATAAAATATAGTGCTTAGAGTTCTAATACTTTCTCTCTATTTGCATACATTATGGAAGGCCATTAATTCCCAGTCCCAGAAAATTATAGACCAATCAGCCTGATATCAATACCTGGGAAGATACTGGAAAAGAATAATAACAAAACAGATCTGTGGACATCTAGAAACAAATAAAGTTATAACTAGTAGCCAACACAGGTTTGTTAAAAGCAGATCATGCCAAACCAATCTTATTTCATTCTTTGACAAAGTGATTAAATTAGTGGACCAGTGAAATGCTGTGGACATAATATATTCATCAAGGCATTTGACAAAGTAAACCACAATCTACTTCTTGGTAAGCTAGAAAAATATGCGATAGACAGCATCACCACCTGATGTATTTATAACTTGCTGACAAACCGTACTCAATGAGTAGTACTTAATGGTATTACATCTGTATGGAGGAAAGTAAGCAGTAGGTACTACAAGGTTCTGTCTTAGGCCCAGTACTCTTCAATATCTTCATCAATGAGGGAATAGAAGGGTATCTCATCAAATTTGTAGATGACACTAAGCTGGAAGGAATACCCAACACCCAAGAAGACAAGCTCAGAATCCAAAGAGATCTTGACAGTCTTGAAAAATGGGCCCTATCCAACAACATGATATTTAATGTGAAGAAAAGCAAGGTTTTACACCTGGGCAGGAAAAACCAAAGGTACAAGTACAGATTAGGAAAAACCTGGCTCAAAAACAGTAACAGTGAGAGGGACCTTGGGTTCCCAGTGAATGATCACTTAAACATGAGTCAGCAGTGTGCGGCAACAGCCAAAAAAGCTAATACAATCCTTATATAAAGAGAGGCATAGAATCAAAATCACGTGAAATATTAGAACCCCTTTATAAAGTCTTAGGCCACATCTGGAATACTGCATCTAGTTTTGGTACAAAAAAATGTTGAGACTTTGGAAAAAGTGCAAAGAAGAGCAATTAAGATGATTAAAGGCCTGGAGACTAAAACATATGAAGAACAGTTGCAGGACTTGAGAATGGCCAGTCTAGAGAAAAGTACTATGGGGGACATGATAGCAGTATTCCAGTATTTGAGAGGCTGCCACAAGGAGGAGGGGGTCAATTTATTTTCCAAAGCACCAGAAGGCAAGACAAGAAACAATGAATGGAAACTAATCAAGGAGAGAATTAAGGAGAAACTTGCTAACAGTGAAGACAATTAACCAGTGGAACACCTTGCCTTCAGATGTTGTGGGTGCTTCATCACTCGAGGTTTTTAAGACTGGACAGCCACTTGTCTGAAACGATATAGGGACTCCTACATGAGCAAGGCATAGACTAGAAGACCTCCAAGGTCTCTTTCAGCTCTATTCTGATTATTATTATTTTTCAGAGTCTGCAAAAGACACAAAATCAAGCTGCATAAAACTCAGTGCCTTCCTTCTTTAATAGCTGATGTTAAATCAGTGTGAGCCATGTCAAGTCCACCCTATTGGGATCTGACTGATGGTTCTCAAGCAGGCCTCTGTTACAGATTGATAAGATTTTAATGAGCTTGCCTGGAAGACTGAGGTTCTGTGAGGCACACTCTTTGACCCAAGAAAAAGGCTTATCTTCAGTATAGCACACTAAAACCAGACATTGGAAATTTTGTACATTCAATTATTGTTTCTGCAGAGTAGGGCTGAACACCACTATTGTTGCTAACAGATAGAAGAAGTTCAAATGGTCAACCCAAAAATAGACTAAGGAACTTTAATTGAAAATCTAGAGCTCAGAGCCATGGAATAAAAGGGGCATATTAAAGATACTGTAGATCAGGGGTTTTCAAACGTGGCCCTTTTATGACTTGTGGACTTCAACTCCCAGAATTCCTCAGCCAGCATGCCTGGCTGAGGAATTCTGGGGGTTGAAGTCCACAAGTCATAAAAGGGCCAAGGTTGAAGACCCCTGCTGTAGATGTTTATCCTGTCCATCTTTTAAAAGAAGGGAAAAATGGAAACTTAGCAGCCTAATGCCATCAATCCTTTTACCAGGAACATGGTGCCAAACATATAATAATGATTCCATAGTCATCAGCTTCAACAAGCCTTGGTTATGAGCCAATATTTTACAATTTTTACATTTTACATTTTGCCATCTTCAAATGCATCTTCTTGCCAATAATTTCTTGATACTTATTGGAGATATTTATTATTCAGTCATTCCCATTGCTTTGCTTTACCTTCAGTGAGCTCAGCCCTAATGCAAAGGACTAAGAAAATGTCTCTCCAATTCTGTTTCAGAAAGTGATCTGCATAGTAGTTGAAAAGCACACGTAGAATACTGCATCCAGTTTTGGTCACCATGATGTAAAAAAGATGTTGAGACTCTAGAAAGAGTACAGAGAAGAACAAAAAGGATGATTAGGGGACTGGAGGCTAAAACATACAAGGAACGGTTGCTGGAATTGGGTATGTCTACTTTAATGAAGAAAAGGACGAGGGGTGACATGATAGCAGTGTTCCAATATCTCAGGGGCTGCCACAAGGAAGAGAGAATCAAGCTATTCTCCAAAGCACCTGAAGGCAGAACAAGAAGCAACGGATGGAAACTGATCAAGGAGAGAAGCAACCTAGAACTAAGGAGAAACTTCCTGACAGTTAGAACAATTAACCAATGGAACAACCTGCCTCCAGAAGCGGTGAATGCTCCAATACTGGAAGTCTTTAAGAAGAGATTGGACAGCCATTTATCTGAAATAGTATAGGGTTTCCTGCCTGAGCAGGGGACTAGAAGACCTCCAAAGTCCCTTCCAACAATATTATTATTATTGTTATTATTATTATTATTATTATTATTATTATTATTATTGTTGTTGTTGTTGTTGTTGTTGTTATTATTATTATTATTATTATTATTATTATTATTATTATTATTATTATTATTATTATTATTATTTTGCCAATGGGACAATGTCCTTCGCACAGGAAGGGTATCAAGTTTAGTTTCAAAAGTTTAAGACAAACATGTAATAAAGGATTGTAAAAGATCTCTCTACCACCAGATGTTCCTCACCCAACCAGAATAGTTTGAGATGATGCAGGAATTATTGCCTTCAACTGATATTTTCTGTCACTACTTTCTTTCCTCCCTCACCTAAAATTCTGAAGCAAGATGAAAGAAAGAAAGAAGGGAAGGAAGGAAGGAAGGAAGGAAGGAAAGAAAGAAAGAAAGAAAGAAAGAAAGAAAGAAAGAAAGAAAGAAAGAAAGAAAGAAAAATATCTTCTTTCTGCTAACAGAGAAACATGTCATATGTGATATGGTAGTCAATCTGCAGATACCTAGAAGTTCCCACAAACCTCCAAGGTAGCATCCCGAAGACACATATAGACATCAAACACACCTGGTTAAAATACAGTTGAGAGCTTATTAATGACACATTTATCAAAGAAATCAGAAGTGGGTGTTAAAGAAAAGGATTGGGCTTCAAAAGAAGAAATGTGAATACAAAAATAACAATAAGGCCTTCTAAAACGATACTTTAGAGAATAATTGAAGAAAACTAAACACTTCTCTCGAGCAGACATGAAACAAAGCCAGATCTTAATGCCAATCTTATGTCAATATTCAAGATATCTAAAAGCCTTCTTGCATACTTGGAAGTTTTCATCTAGCAACATGGAATATTATTTAGAATCCTTTACAGATAGTCCTCAACCAGTGATCATTTGTTAAGTGATCTTCCACAGTCCCCTCTGCCCACCCACACCTCATAGCACACACCTTCCTGCTGACCTGTTTATGGGCTACCTAGGGCAGGAGTCCTCAAACTTGGCCACTTTAAGGCTTGTAGACTTCAACCCAGAATTCCCCAGCCAGCCACGGACTTTGCTTATGAAAAGCTGGCAGGAAGTCATAAATTGTGGTCACACAAGTTCCTTGGTTAATGATCTGCAATCCTGTCTTAATGACAGCAAAGGAACGGCCAGGATTGCCACTACTAAGTGATGGGGTCACGTGACATCATGGTTTATGAACTGCATCACTTTATGATGGAAACTCTGGTCCCAGTTATTGTTGCTAAATGAGGAGCACCTACATATCCTTCCTCTTCCTGTTCCAGGAAAAAATTGAAGGAATTAAAGTGTGTAGGACATTTCTCTCTCCCCCCCATTTAAACCTATGGGGAGAAGAACTGTTCTTGTTAAGCCATTTTTGCCCTTTAGTAGTTGTAGGAGGGATTAGTCTGTGGAGGTTTTCGGACACTGAGGGAATCCCTACAAACTTGGAGCTTCTTGGTTCTCTATGAGTTTGGTTGTCTTCTGGTGGATGTTTCTTTAGCTTCAGTGAACTCAGAGAACCCAACACTTTAACTTTGTGATAGTCACAAAAAACAAAACAATTACTTAAATCAGTAAATATATAACCAATATAGTTGGCGTAGAGATACAAAGGATACAAAGATGATATTGGAACACGTGATTGTATGCCAGCTTACTGTCTTCAATTAACTCTTTGCCATAAGAGGGAACCTTATAATAGTCTTTAAAAGCATGACTCTTACAACAAAGAATCTGAAGCAGGAAGTTTACAAGTAATCTAGGAATGAAGAAGCAAAGGTCAGGTCAGGTGGAAGTGAGCAATGTCTTAAGATGGCAGAAATGCTGGTTTGTTGGGATCTAAAAGAGCTTATGAAAGCCACCTGGAAATCTTCCATCATTCTGAACAGGGCTCCATTTCAATTATCTCTTTACTTGTAAGCAGACCTTTTTCTTATTTTTCTATGCCTGGATTTTCAAATGTTGGTGTCCCTTTCAACTGGACTGTACTTTAGCATCCTTCTCTGAATCCAATGAAATTTCAAAAGTTTCACAATGATATCAATAAAAACAGTGTCTTCAGAAAGTCCTGGTCTCCTAGTCATGTTCAGATGCTCTCTGAAGGTTTTGAAGTCTGAAGAGTCTGTTTAGGCTATAATGACAACAGGAGAAGGGAGAGACAGAACATGATTTCCTTTGATTTTTGTTCAAAATTCAGAAGTGACGTATTTTGCAATTACAGTAAAGCAGTGGAACTTAGACTGGATTCCAGTAATTATTCTTCTACTTGATCAGGTAACCATAAAAGTAGGCTGCTTGTCAGTCTATGTTTTCATTTGTCCTAGAATGGTTTTGTCAGATCCACCAGCTTCAGCTTGGCACCTTACTGGTGTTCTGCACCAACTGTGGAAGGGAGGGGGGAACAAATGGGCAATAAAGCTGTATACCTTTATGATGGGAAATTGGGAGGGGGGACTTGACAGTTGAGAAAGAACAGAGCATTTTGGAGTCCGGTTCGCACTGGCACCCCAGCATCTTCAAGGCCGTTTTCCCTGAGAGCTTTTCCCAAAACACTTCAGTGGTGCCATATTGGCTACACACAGATGGACCAAGGGGGGAGGGCTAAGGGAAACCATAGGTTTAGTTCTGTATTGGCATGTGGGAATTTTAGATTCTGCTTAACTTTACTGCAATCAGCATCTCTTACCGTGTTTTCCCGAAAATAAGACCTACCCCCACAATAAGTCCTAGATTGATTTTCAGGGGTGGGCCTACTATAAGCCCTACTCCAAAAATAAGCCCTAGTTTTGGGGCAAGGGGCATGCCTAAAAATCAAACTAGGGTGGGGGTGGGGAGGGCGAGCTTCCCCACACACCCCACAACTGCTTACCATTGCAGCCATGCCTCCCCTACCCCGACACTTGCCTCGCCTCACCAGCCCACTTCTCAGCTGCTCGCTGCCTCTCGCGCGCCTGCGTCATCCCCAGCCAGGGGCACCACGCACATCAATCCAGAGCTCGGTTCTCGGCTGCAGAGGCCTTTCCTGAAGGCCTCTGATGGTGAAATGGAGGTTGGGGGGTGTTGCGTGCATCAATCCGGAACTCCCTTCTCAGCTGCAGAGGCCGTTCCTGATGACAAAATGGAGGCCGGGGGCAATGGGCATGAGCAGCGGTGAGCAGCTGCAGAAGAATTGGGCCAGTTGGGTGGGGCTGTTGGTGCCACTGCCACGAGGTGAGACCGTGGAAAAGACATTGCCCGAAAATAAGTTCTGGTGCCTCTTTTGGAGGCAAAAAAAATAAATAAAATAAGACTGGGTCTTATTTTCAAGGAATCACATAGTAAAAGTGCCTTTTCACGTCAAGCAAATGGTGTCGAGAGTTTTATTTCCCTAAGGGATCAGACTGGGGCAGTTCTGACAGGTTTTAAAACAACTATTCTGTTGTACATATTGTCTTCCTTTCTGTATTTTCCTATGAAACCAAAAGCCAGTTAGAGTGTGAAAGATCTCACAAGAACATAAAAATTAATGAGACTCTCGCTGTCATAGGTATGTCATTATTAACTGAAACATGAAGTCTGTTCACCCATAGGAACAGTACATTATAGTCCCAAAAGAAAGAGTATTTGTTCCAACTGTATTTTGATTAGTTTTAGTATTATTATATACTAGCTGTACCCGGCCACGCATTGCTGTGGCTCAGTCTGGTTAAATGGAAAAGAAAGAAAAGAGAAAGCGCACATTTCTAATATGTTTAATTTCACAATGCTTGTGGGTATACAATATTTTTGTTGTTCCATTGTCTGTGCATCAATTCCAATGCAATGTCACACGAAATAATTAAATCAAAATGAAAATAAATCGAAATCTATGAAAATTCAATTTAACAATGTAATTGGAAACACTGAAATGGAATCGTAAAATTGGAAATTTGGAAATCGTAAATGGATCGTAAATCGGAAACATTGAAATGGAATCGTAAAATCGTAACATGTGTTGCTTTTACGTCCAACAGATGATGCTGTTTTTCAAAAAAGCATGTTTTTACCTGTCACATGTGTGACATCTATATAATATAGGTATATAAAAACACGTGCGTATTTGAATGCAACGTTGTGTCAAAATTTCAAAGCAATCGGTGAAGAACTTTCGAAGATTTAAGATTTTGAACAAACAAACATTTTCATTTTTATTTATATAGATTAAAAGAATAGCGTTTGGAACGTATGTTAGTGTAAAAGTTGTGTTTTAATTATAAGTTATTTGGAACAGTGATATACTGCACATTCGCCCTGCATTCAGAATCAAATTGTGTAAGTGTCTTACCAAATGTCTTACCAAACATGGTCAAGAAAAGTCAACTTCATGATTTTTTTTATAAAAAATTACTTTATTTGTTCTTTCTCGATTGATGGGCTGATCAGAACATAATTATCTACCACTTCCAAAGTGTTGCATTATACTTTGGAGTTTTTTCATGTAAAAAGATAGGCAGGTATTTAATAATAGATTAATATGGAAATGGGATAGAGTAGTAGATGTTTGAAGAAATAAAATATGAATGGGAAATACATTGATTCTTTCATTCTGCAAAAGCCATTCAAATCATTTTTTCATTAGTATTACATTGAGAAAGATATAGCTGGTATATATAATTCATTTATTAGAGACACATTTATATCTCCTTCAATTATATATCCAGGGTGATTTGTCTTTCCTCAATGTTTTGAAAACTATTGAGCTCAATAGGGATGTGATATCTATGCATTTTATCATGTCTGATTAGAATTCTTGGTAATTTTAGTTGTAGGTAGAGTGAGCTGGTGACATAATTTCCAATAGATATAATGATAACTGTCTTTTCATAAGATGCATTCAACCAATCCCTGCAGTTCAGATATTTTTCATGCATCTTCAGCAAATCCTACAACTAAACTTCTACAACAGATTTGAAGGCAATTCAGGAAAGCTAACCTAGCAAAGTAGTCTTTGTGGGATAGAGTAATAATGTTATGATCAAGAATGACTAAATAGACTCAGTTAATCATTTGGCCACCTAGAACAGTGTTTCTCAACAATGGCTGGCTGGGGAATTCTGGTAGTTGAAGTCTACACGTCTTAAAGTTGCAAAGATTGAGAAAGACTGGCTGACAATGTAGAATTGTAAAATTTTGGAGGAGAGGAAGGAAATAAGCATTCCAACACCTGCTGACTTATCTGTGGGGAAGCACTCTGTAGATCTCCTTCAAAACACCAATAAGCAAACTTCATCAGACAGAACCAACACAGAATGTTCAAACAAACTTTTCAACAAAATAACATCAAATAGCATAGAAAATAAACTGGAGGAGGGAAAAGTCTCAGAAGAGAATAGTCTTAAAACTTAAAACAAAAGTCTACTTTTGTTGTAGACTTCACTTGATGTATAGGTTTGATTCCTTTTGCCCTTTTAATGGCAAGAAACAATTTAAAGCCGTAGTTCTATTTCTATCTATAGGGCAGCTGCGGGGGGGGGGGGGAACTGTCCTTCAGAAAAGTCAAGATGGTGGATGTAATCACACAAAAGAACCCCGCCCCTTTTTATATGCAGCACAGTCATGGTTGCCATTTTGTTTTTTTGCCCTTCCATGCCTCAGAATATTTCTCAGGCTTATTTTAAAAGGCCGAACAGCATTTTGTCCCTTGCTAGACGCTAATCAGCAAACATTTCCCCCAGCGTTCCTTCCATTAGCGCAAGTGACACATTTTAATACATTTAGTGCCAATTTAACTTACTAACTACACCGCCTGTCCTTTGTAAGACTTCACTCCCTTGTGCTGTTTCCAGGCATTCAAGTCATTTTCTGAAGTTACAGTAAAGAATAATTCTTATTGAAGAAATTACTGCAATGTGAGGCTATATTAGGGGAGCTCTAGGCAAATTATGAATTCTAAAATCAGCCATATATCGCACTAAAAATCAAACCCAGGGCCCTATTTGTGTTTGCAGTAACATTTTAGAAAAAAAAGTCTGCAAACTGTCTAGCCAAATGACGGTAATTTTAAATGCTGTGTTCAAATGCTTTTTAAATATGCACATTTGTAGTCTTTAAAAATGTATGCAGGGAACAGAGACTCCTTTTGTGACCATGCTGCTCTTTGACTAAATATAAAACTTTTCTGTGAATTCCATTTATAGAATAAATTATGTGATATTACTATGGATGTCCTGAACTCCTTTGAGAAATCACCCATTTATCCTAAGGATCCTCAGATATTTTTTCCCCCACCATCAGCAACAATTCCACCGTTCTATTTGGCAGGATAACAATTCCACCATCCTATTTGGTGTTAGGAAGACTTTGGGCAGATCACCAGGAATCCACTGAGCAGAAGAGGCTATAATGTGCATTGCCAACTAAACAATAAACTTCTATGAGTGCTAGATCCTCAATTTTGCATAGAGGTTAAGCAACAAAAACAAACAAACCAAGGTCAACACAAGCACCATTTAGCACGTTGTGTAGATGTAGATTCACCTGGTTCTAACAAAGTCCACAGCTGGCTTCAAAATGTAGGTGCTGGTGAACAGTCAAATAATGAGCATATACAAAGGGCCAGAGGGTTGATTGCCCAGTCATATTTGGCAGTTGAAAATTCACAACAGTCACTGTCGACACCTCACCTGGTTAAGCATATTGCATGTTTGCAGCCTAAATATTTCTTAAAGAAAGCTTCATTCAAGGAATTGATAAAAGAACACCTATCTGCTTTGGACAAGTTCAAATCTCCAGGACTGGATCCTTTACATTCCTGAGTTCTGAAGAAGCCGGCAAATGTGATCTTGGAACCACTGAATGAAAGCTTTCAGAGCTCCTGGAGCACAAAAGAACTGCCAGAAAAGAGCCAATGTGGTTCCAGTCTTCAAAAAGGGTAAAAAGTAGATCCATGAAATTTTAGACTAATTGGCTTGACACGAATACCTGGGGAAATCTTGGAAAACATAATCAACTAACAGATTCGTGAGCATTTAAAAATAAACAAGGTGGTTACTGGAAGCCAACACTAGTTTGTTAAAAACAGATCATGCCAAACCACATTGTCTTCTTTGATAAAGTGACTAAATTAGTGGACCAGGGAAATGCTGTGGACATAGTTTCCTTGGATTTCAAAAAAAAGGCATTTGATAAAGTTGACCACAACCTTCTTCTTGGTAAGATAGAAAAATGTGGGAAAGACACTCAGCCTGATGGTGCTTTATCCTGATGAAAAGACTCAAATGAAGAGGCTGAGATGAAAAGAATAAGAATGGCAGAATATTCCTAAATCAACCAGAGATCATTTTACTCATCCCCTTGCTTTTTAGTTGAGTAGCAGCACTGCTCATGGTGGCTATTTTTTTAAAAAAGCACACCAAAGTTGGCCACCAACCAGTGGTGGGATTCAAATATGTGAACAACCAGTTCTCTGTGTGGATGCTGCTTCTGGAAGTCCATTCTGGGCCTGGGCAACAAAAAATTAGCTACTGGTTCTGCCAAAGTGGTGCTAACTGGCTGAATCCCACCACTTCCCCCAACAGTCCATGATCTAGCTTCATTCCTATGTAGTCTCCTGAGCCCCAATAATATCCTGTTCCTCCAGTCATTCTGGCATCTCTTCACAAATGTAGCACATAACATGCCATGCCATTACTCATGTCTGCTTTAGAACCTAAGCAGTCCTTTCTGAGAGTAACAACAGTCTTAGAAGTATTCAGATTGAAGGCCACATCATCATGCTGAATCTTCCTTTGCAGTAGTTACTTCAGTACCTACTTTGTCTGCCTGCCTGCCTGCCTGGCCCCCCACCCTTTATTTTGCATGTGCATAATGCTCCTGCCTCCTTTTTCCCCCCATACAAACAATCCTGACCCGAGAAAGAGATTGGCCCCAAGTCATCCAACTGGTTTCCATGCCTAGTGAAGAACTAGAACTCACCAGCTCTAGTTTTCTAGTTCTGCACCTCAACACCAAACTGGTTCTCTATGAGCTTATATTAACGGAGAGAACATTCTCAAATCTCATGCTGATTTTTTAATGCAGAGTTGAAGATGAATTTTGTCTTAATATAACTTGCTCTCTGTTCATAGTTTAGGCTTTACTGTAGAATTATTAGGCAAGGGAATAAACAGTATTTTTAATAAGTATGTTTAAATTAAATTAGAGCAAAATTGAAATAGTTATTGCTAATTTCTTCTAATTTCCGTACTGGTGTTGTGCGCCTTGTCTTTCTTCCATAAGCTCTTCTAGTCCTGCTCGGTTTCTGCTGTTAGTGGTTATTGTGTTGTTGCACTGAAGTTGGGAGTACACTTGGTTGTTTTTTTTTTTTGGAAAACAGGGCATTTAACTTCTTGGCCTCGTTTCTCTAGTGCAGGGCTTTTCAACCTTTTCACCCGTTGTACCACTTTTAGGATATGGCAATATCCGAGTACCACCAGTCACCTAGCAAGGTGTCAAAAACTTGACCTCCCAAAAAAGGAAAAAAGTGATAAAGTACAGGCAAGTCCTCGACTTACAACAGTTCGCCTAGTGACTGTTCGAAGTTACAATGGCACTGAAAAAAGTGCCTCCCAAGCCACAGCCGAGCAAGACACCTGCCTGCCCACCCGGCCGCGCTCTTCCTCCTGTCCGAGGTTTTCATTGTTGTGAGCATTTCTGTTGAGGATTGGCAGTGGGGGTGGGGTGGGGGGGTGTTTGGTTTTTATTCCCTTTGTCTGCTGGATGGTTGCAGCAGGTTTTGGTCACTTCACATGACCCTGGGACACTGTGACCATCATAAATATGAATCAGTTGCCAAGCATCTGAATGTAAATCACAAGACCCTGGAGATGCTGCAACATTCCAGCTGATCGGTGCTTCTTCAGGGCTTAGCAGAAGCACCAGGATCAGTGCTGCTTTCCAGCTGATTGGTGCTTCTTCAGGGCTCAGCAGAAGCACCAGGATCAGTGCCGAGCTCCAGCTGGAGCCTGGCGCTGATCCTGGCACTTCCACTGAGCCCTGACAGCCCTGCAGCTCCAGCCATCTCTCGCTCAGGCTTGTGCAGTGCTGCCACCGGTTCAGCTCATTCCCCTCCCCCGCTACCACTTTTCTAGGATGGTCGCGTACCACCTGCCAGGTGCCAATGTACCACAGGTGGTACCCATACCACTGGTTGAAAAACCCTGCTCTAGTGTATCTCCTGAACATTTAACAGTTTTTAGGGCTTCAGATAGTGTCAGACTCTTGTATTTTTTTAATAGCTCATTTTTTAAATCTCCACATCCTTCTATAGTTCCGACTTTTCTCCAAGTTATATATCTGATTGTTTCATTCAGAGGTGTAACAAATGAGTTAATTTTTCTGCTGGCACAATATAGCGGACCTTATTATTCCATTCACCTAAGAATAAAATTCCTTGTGCTCATTTTTAATTACCATTGTCACCACTGTTATAGATGCACAGAATTACTGAAGGGACCACAAGAATCATCCAGCCCGGTTTTTCTCAACATTAACAACTTTAAGATGTAGGGATTTCAAATCCCTGAATTCCCCAGCCAGCATTTTCCTATGTGGGGCAATGACAGCTGGGGGAAATGCTGTGACTCCTTTTAAATAAGATTATCTTTGAGACAAAAGGAACTTCTGTGACAGGCAGATAATAGTAGGTATAAAGGGGCATTGAAGGGACATGTGGGCTGGGATCTCAGGTTCCTGCACAGCATGGCAATGGGTTTGTCTGCAATAATGCAGAAAGAACTAAAGAGAAGGGTCATGGTGTGATGGTCAGCTGACATTGAATAAATAGTTTGTTGGTATGAAGTCCTCCTGTTTATATATGTACTGCCGGTTATGATAGCCTAACATACCCAGTTCTACCTAAAGAGCTTTGGTGAACATATGCTGCCAGATTAAAACTCTTATTGTTGGAAGTTTGAGGGCCAGGAAGACTGTCAGAATCCAATTATATTTCATCTCTAGTTATCAACTATGGAAAACCCCATTTCTGCCTTTCTCTGGATTCTGTCATACGATGAAGGGAAGGGGGTGAACAAAGGGGCTTTATGGCCCTCACTTCCTTCAGTATACTTCAAAGGGACTGGATGTGGATATCACCAAAAGGACTAAAAATAACAATGGGGGTCATTGCCTTTCATGTAATCCTTTCTGAAGTCTCTCCTCCCAGCAGTGAGGAAAAGGGGGTGGGAATGTAATACCTGGAACTGTCGCTGGGAGAAGGGGGTGATGGGGTGTGGCTAATGGGGGATCCCTTAAAACCTTGAATCGGAGAGCTTGGACCCCAAGTCCTGTCTAGAACGTCTGCAACCAGCTTTCTCTTAATAAAGATGCCTGTTGGAAGAAATATTCCAGGAGTTCTGTCTTCTTAAGATGCAAAGTGGGGTGGGTCCTTACAAAGACATTACTTGAGGAACCACACTGACAAAAATCACTCAAAAATCCTAGCTTTCCAGGAAGAGGGGAAATTATCAAAGAGAAACATGGCAGACAGAGAATAACTAGAGATGTGAAGTTTCAGCCAGAAGTGGAACTGACATAAACAAACTCTAAAATCATATGGAATCAATCCCATTTTTGAACAAAGTGCTGCATTTGGAATAGCATCTAAGAATCTGGATTTTTTTTAAAAAAAGAAGATTAGGTTGCTGTATGTGTAGATCTGAAAACCATGTAGCATTTGGGAAACAACAGATTTAATTTTAATAAGTCTTAGGGTAGCCGGTATATTCTTAAGGTGGTGACCACAGAACTGATGTATATATTATAAAGCAGAGCCAGGATACAGCCCTGATTCACTCCTATTTTGTTGGGAATATCTGCCGGAAGATGGCCTCCATCGCTGTGTGGGAAGAATCCAGAGAAAGAAATATTTTGGGAAATATTAAAAAGACAGAATATATTTCCCCAAAGGATTTTAAAGGCAGAACCCCACCCCCCAAGTCTCACTGCCCTAGACAGAAACCAGGTCTCAGAAATGCAGATGTGATAATCTTGTCAGAAAGACTGGAGTCAGGAAGCTTGGATTAGAAAAAAGCTCTCTAGAATCAACAAACCCTCACACCAAATAATCCAACAGCCATCAGCCACAACCCCAGGGAAGCAGAATATGACATTTGGCACATAATAGGATTAACCCACCACCATCAGAATACCAGAAAGGCACACTCAGACTCAGGTCAAAGTTCATACCACAGGAACACCTCCAAACAAAAGCTCAAGAAGGTATAAAATGCACCACTCCCTACTAATGTGGTCAGTTTTTCCAGAGTCATCTTTCTATCTGGCTCTCCAATAAACTACAACCTTCTTTCTAAAGCAGTCTCCATGTTGTTTATTCCTGGCTTGGACTAGACCAGTGGTTCTCAACCTTTTTAATGCCGTGACCCCCAACCAGTCGTAAGTCGAGGACTAAACCGGTCATAAGTAGAGGACTAAACTGGTCATAAGTCGAGGACTAAACCGGTCGTAAGTCGAAGACTACCCAACCAGTCATAAGTCGAGGACTTTCCCTGCCCGGGAGCGCCGCGCATGTGTGGTTCCGCCCCCTGCGCCGAGGCATAGCTGGCAAGCGGCAGAGACGAAGCAGGCTGACCACCAGCTGGCCCAGCCCAAGGGAGGTAAGGCACCCGCCGGAAAAGGGGAAAAAATGGCGGACAGCCTTGCTTGGTGACCCCCATGAAATGGTCGATCGACCCCAAATGGGGTCGCGACCCATAGGTTGAGAACCGCTGGACTAGACCCTGATGAAGAATTTTCTTTCAACAGCTGCATTTGTGGGTGTGTTATTGTACCCTAATCTCTAATCCAGAAATGACTATGATGGCTTTCACCAAAAGTTCTCTCTAGATATGCAATCAAATGCTGATTATAGATCAATGAAGGTGACACATAGGGAGTGTATGTCTCTCTCTCTCTCTCTCTCTCTCTCTCTCTCTCTCTCTCTCTCTCTCTCTCTCTCTCTGTGTGTGTGTGTGTGTGTGTGTGTCTGTACGCACACACATGTGCATTTCTCTGCTCAACATGGCAACATCGATCCATGGTTGATCAGGCATCTCTAAAACTGGCTTGTCAACTGGCAAGAAATTTTTCCTTTCCCCTTTTATAATCAAGCAGCTTATAAAATAATAAAAGTGTCTATTGTTTACCATGAATCAATTTATCTATAATCTATGTCCATAAGTACAGCCATTTAACCAGCAACTTAAGATACAGTTGATTCCATGAAGCAAATATTAAGATCATTTTTTTAAAAAATCAAATCGGATTAACTGAAAAATTCATTATAGACAAGGTTTCACAGCTTATTAAGTACAATGCTAAAATTTATAAACAAATCTAAAGAGTCATTGTCTATTAATCAAATTAAGTGCTAATGCTCATTTCATAACAGGCCATTAATAATGATGTGATACTCTTTTCCAGACAAGAGAAAAGGCTTTTTTTCCTGGTAATTAACCACCTCAGGCAAAAATTTTCTTGGTCACCTGCTACATCCAGGCTATTGGCACCAGAATCTGAAACGAGCCTCACACCTAATTTTAATGACACAAAATTCTGCTTCTTAATATATTAAACATTTAATATCACTTTAGCACTGGAAGCAAAAATGTACTGCTGCTAACCTCTGAACTTAAGCTAATTTATCCTTCCATCTTTGTAACACGTATGTAAGAAAGATTTCTGATGAGAAAAGGGTCTGATAAATGTTTCTAGAGCAGGGGCTAAACATTCCCCACACGAACTCAAAATGGGGCAAAACATTTAATTTGACCCCTTTTTAAGTTACATACAGATGGTCTGTGTATCAGATGTACACATGGACAAACATACGGATTGCTCACATGAGAAACAAGTTTTTGCATAGAAGAATGTAACTGGAGGGTTTTGTGAATAGAAATGAGAGCAGAAGGGAGAGTTCTTCTCTTTCTTTCTCCTCCAGACTATTCTGGAGAGAAAACATAATTCTGAGGTAAAAAAATAACTTTTGGAAAATCTTCAGCTGACTTATAGACTAACGTTTGCAGAAATGTTTATGAATCACTGCCCACTTAATTCTAGGCAGAACATTACACATCCTCTTCACGACCTGTTTTCCTTGTTACCTTCTGGGAGGAGGCTTCGTGGTATCCGAAGCAGAACATCCAGATTCAGCCAGAGTTTCATTCCATACAGCATTAACCTTGCGAACTATCAAGCGTCCTCCTTCCGTTATATATTCAAGATGGACAGTATTTAATATTTATTGCTATGTATATGTAGGGATGTGGGTCTATACATATGTTGTTCATAGTATGTTTAGGTGTGTGTCATGTATGTGTTTCACTTTGAGAGCAGGCAACTAAATTTCATTTTTGATGTGTGCCATTGTGCCCACAGTATAAAAATGACAATAAAGGTTATCTTATCTTATCTTATCTAAAAACTAAATTCTCACCTACAAAAACCTTATACAATAATTTGGTTTCCATTAGAACAGGGGTCTTCAAACTTGGCCCTTTTACGACTTGTGGACTTCAACTCCCAGAATTCCTCAGCCAGGCACGCTGGCTGAGGAATTCTGGGAGTTGAAGACCACAAGTCATGAAAGGGCCAAGTTTGAAGACCCCTGAATTAGAACATCCGTTGTTTGGGTACAAACTTCTAATGCAGCTGCTCCTCTGGAGGCTGTTCTCTGGGCAGAATCCCCTGACTCACTAGAACATCTGGAAGAGCTTGGAGAAGACCTGTATTCCTTAAACAGAAATCTACTTAGGATAGGCTGGATCTGGTCCCTTTAATCCTTTTTCCTCCTTACTTGAATGATCCTTGTCAGATAGAGTTGATGGAATCACAGAGTAGAAGTAATTATGCTGTATAGATAATTAAATTTGTTTTGATAAACAGTTAAAGATATTTACATTTGGAGAGGAGTTGGCTCTATATCTATATCTATATCTATATCTATATCTATATCTATATCTATATCTATATCTATATCTATATCTATATCTATATCTATATCTACATCTATATCTTCCACCAGGCACTCCCACAAGTCATAAGAACAGTCTTTTCCCAAGATTACTCTTCAATTAACATATTTGCAAAAGCACTGCTGGAAAATAATCAGAGTAAGAGAATACTTTGCTACCGAAGATTTGCAAGAGAGACTTCTTTTTTTTTAAAGTTTTTTTTATTTATAATACAGTTAAAACAAAGATGGACATAATGTGACATTCCAGAATAAATGTTCCTAACAATTTGTTCCTCTTAATACGTATAATTAATACATAATTCTTGATCTCTATATAAACATATTCTTCTATACAATACAGTTATATATATAGTTATATATAATTCTATCTTAACGTTGACTTAAAACCTGAGCAGTTCTCCTTGATTCGCACCAGTAATAAAATTTGTCCCAGATCTCGAAGTAGTCTGATTCTGTCTTATCCTTCATTTCCATTGTGAGCCTATCCATTTCAGCACACAATAAAATTTTATATAAAATCTCTTCTTCTGTTGGGATTCCTTTATTCCTCCAGTTTTGAGCATACACCAATCTAGCAGCCGTGAGAATGTGTAACATCAAATAAAGCACTCCTTTGTTGTATTTCTGCGTGGTTATGCCTAGTAAAAAGAGTTCTGATTTTAACTCTACCACTAACATTAATGCAAGATAGACTTCTTAAGCATGTTTCCCTCTCCCTCCTTCACTTGTGCTCTAATCTAGGCCAGTGTTCTCACCCTTAGCAACTTTAAGATGGGTGGACTTCAACCCCCAGAATTCCAACATTTAAAAGGTGTCAAGGTTGAGAAATGCTGCTCTAGCCTATCACTTTAAGCGCATTTACTTAGATCATAGAATAACAGAGTTAGAAGGGACCTTGGAGATCTTCTAGTACAACCTCCCATTCATGGCAGGAGATCCTATACCGTTCCAGACAAATGCCTGTCCAATCTCTTCTTAAAAACCTCCAGTGATGGAGCACCCACAAGTTTTGGAGGCAAGCCATTCCACTAATTAATTGTTCTTACTGTCAGGAAATTTCTCCTTAGTTCTAGGTTCCAGATCCCTTTATCATCTTTATTGCTCTTCACTCTTTCGGCAATCTCAACATCAGTTTTAAATTGTGGTGACCAAAATGGGAAGCAGTATTCCAAGTGTGGTCTCCCCTTTGCTGAATAAAGCAGTACTATTACTTCACGTGATCTTGAGACTACCCTTCTGTTGATACAATCTAGGACAGGGGTCTTCAAACTTGGCCCTTTTATGACTTGTGGACTTCAACTCCCAGAATTCCTCAGCCAGTGTGCCTGGCTGAGGAATTCTGGGAGTTGAAGTCCACAAGTCATAAAAGGGCCACGTTTGAAGGCCCCTGAGCTAGGACTACATTAGCTTCTTTGCCTGATGCTCCATTATTAATTTTTCAACTCTGCTGTACTAATAATATGCCAGTAGCACACTTTCATTTTTGTTGCTAGAAAGAGTGTAAACCCCATAATCTTTGTGGGTTTTCCACATCTGAGCACTTTAACATTTTCTTTTTTGTGTGTGCTTACAATATTTGTGAAGACTATTTGATCTGATCAACAGAGAAGGGGATTATAAGTAGTTAGGGTTAAGCCATATGTTGCCACAAGTACATTAAGAATGATATTTAAGAAAATAAAGGGCTGGATAAAAATTCTTTATGACTCGCACAACCATTTTTATTTAACTCTGGAGAAAAAAATATACTTCTGTGATACTTGAATACCAAGAAACTGAAATTTCAGAATATCATTCAAAGTAGCTTATTCACTATCCAGAAACTCATTTTTGTATTATGCTGCATTGCGTAAAAAGTTGAATTATGAGATAATTAATTAAAAGGAAAAATATATGGTGCTGCAAAAAAATCAATGCAACTTATGGTATATTAACCAGTGCAGATAATGAACACTACCTATCACTGTCATAATTATTAAACGATTCATTTTTGTTAATCAAAAATGTTTGGTGTATTTTATTTATAGCCTAAAATGGAATCTGAAATATTTACGAGTGATCAACCCCACCATGGTAAAATACCATTTCATGAATGACTAAATATACTATGATGAACAGACTTTTACTTATAAAGAAATTGCTTTTGTAACTTTGTAATTAAAAAAAATAACTTGGTAAGGATTGGTTCTACAAAATGACTGGAAGGGGAAAAGGGAAAAAGAATAAAACTAATCATCTAAAAATCAACTGTCCCGTACTTTCATATTTTTTTTTAAAAAAAGAATTTTCTGCATGTTCACTGTAGCAGTAAATTGCATAATGTTTTATAAATTACAGTTAAGAGGACAGATTTCTTTTCATAAGCAATACAAAACCCAAAAAGATAAGGACTGTAATCAAGATCTAACTGTGTTTTCTGAGCAGAATAACAGCTTTAGAAAAAGAAAAGTGGGAATGAGAATGAAGTGCCAATCTCTCTGGAGCCACTCCATCATGGAAAGACTTCTTAAAATTTAATACCACATTGAGTTTTTATCTGCATCACATTTTTAATGCTGTTATGAACTACTCTAGAGTTAATATCCATAGGTAGACATCCACGGGACCTTCCAAGCTGAATTTGTATATTGCAGTTTGTTTTTAGTGTACCACGATGTAAGAAAAATATTGCAGTAAGAAAACTATGGCTTATACTAAGAATTATATGAGAGCTCAGCCAGTTTGCTGATTCAAGAAATGGTTAAAAAAAGTGGTTGGTATGATGTGTGAATCCAATCACCTTTTTTCAGAGGTGGGTACTTGCAGATGAAACAGAGAGGAACATCTTTAGTTCAATGCTTGAGCAATGAGTTGCTTAGAAATAAGATATGGATTTGGAAGGAGGGAACGTTATTGTGTAATCAGATTTGGACAGGCAGTTTGATTAAGGCACCAGGCTAGAAATCAAGAGACTGTGAGTTCCAGCCCCACCTTAGTCATGAAAGCCAGTCAGTGTGACTTTGACTTCAATGGTGAAAAAAATCAAGGTTGTACATTTAGACAAGAAAAACCAAATGCACAGGTACAGTATAGGTGCTACCTGGCTCAACAGTAGTAACTGTGAGAAAGATCTTGGAGTCCTAGTGGACAATTAATTAAATATGAGCCAGCAGTGTGCTGCAGCTACCAAAAAAGCCAATAACAGAGGGATAGAATCACATGAAGTACTAATACCATTTTATAATGCCTTAGTAAGACCACATTTGGAATACTGCATCCAGTTTTGGTCGCCACAATGTAAAAAAGATGTTGAGACTCTAGAAAGTGTGCAGAGAAGGCCAACAAAAATGATCAGGGGACTGGAGGCTAAAACATACAAAGAACTGTTGCAGGAATTGAGTATGTCTAGCTTAATGAAAAGAAGGACTAGGGGTGACACGATAGCAGTGTTCCAATATCTAAGGGGTTGCCACAAAGAAGAAGGGGTCAACCTATTCTTCAAAGCACCTGAAGGCAGGTCAAGAAGCAATGGATGGAAACTAATCAAGAAGAGAATCAACCTAGAACTAAGAAAAAATTTCCTGACAGTTAACACAATTAATCAGTGGAAGGACGTGCCTCCAGAAGTTGTGAATGCTCCAACACTGGAAGCTTTGAAGAAGAGATTGGACAACCAGGGTTTCCTGCCTGAGCAGGGGGTTGGACAAAGGTCCCTTCCAACTCTGTAATTCTGTATTCTGTAATTCACCTCACAGAGTTACATATTGTTGTTGTTGGGAAATAGGAAGAGGAGCGTGTGTTGGATATATTCCCTGCCCTGAGTTATTTGCAATAATAATAAAGGTGGGATACAAATAAAATTAGTATATGAATAGATATGTAGCATTAGATTTGAGCAGTAGCACGATAGAGTAGCAATCCCTGGTAGCTCATTAAAGACAACATAAAGGTACCTGAGAAAGTGATGCTGGCTTGCTTGTACTTCTCAGCATTTTACCTGAGTATGAAGCAGGAATAAAGTGGAAAGAAAGGAACAGAATCTTGCAAAAAGCCCATCCATAGAAGGATAGTATCAGGATCATAGGAAGTGATAGTACCACTCTATACTGCACTAGTAAAGCCACACTTGGAATATAATTCTGGTCACCATGATACAAAAAAGATGCTGAAGCCCTGGAAAGCGTATGGCGAAGACGCAAAAATGATAAGGGCCCTGGAGGCTAAAAATTAGGATGAACAGTTAAGGGAACTAGGCATGTCTAGCCTAATGAAGAAAAAGATTAGGTGTGGCATGATAGCTGTCTTCTGATACTTGAGGAGCTATCACAGGGAGGAGAGGACTGACCTATTCTCCAAAGTATTGGAGGTCAGGATGAGAAGCAATGTATGGAAGCCCATTAAAGAGAGATCCATTCTGGAACTAAAGAGAAACTTCCTGATAGTAAGAATAATTAATCAGTGGAACAGCCTGCCTCCCAAAATTCTGGGCACTCCATTGCTTGAGGTTTTCAAGAAAAGATTGGACAGTCATTTGTCCAGGATACAATAAGGTCTCTTGCCTTGGGAAGGGGGTTGGGCTAGCCCAGGGGTAGGCAACCTTGGCTCTTTTATGACTCGTGGACTTCAACTCCCAGAATTCCTGAGCCAGCATGGGAGGAATTCTGGGAGTTGAAGTCCACGAGTCATAAAAGAGCCAAGGTTGCCAACCCCTGGGCTAGACCATCAAGACCCCTTCCAGCCCTATGATTCTATGATTATACTCAGAAGTGTATCTTTTGCTAATGCCAGAGAAGAATAGAAAGAAGGCAACAGCCATAATCCATTTTTATCTGATATAAAATATTTTTATCCTCATTCCATTTTACCTTTACTTATTGGCATGGGACAGCTTATTTTATCTGCTGCTTCTCTTTCTATGATTAGGGAAACTGTAGCCCTCCAGCTACTGCCAGCTTTCTCAGTGGTAAAGGTTGTTATAATAAAATCAAACAGAAAAGGATTAATATTTAGAATATGCTGTATGAAATACTTATGAGTAAAGGCAGCATGAGAAAAATTGTAGATCAAGTATCTTCTCTCTATATCCATGCCATATTTACCATAGTTATAAAGTACAGATTCACTTGGAACTCAGTAGACAGAAATTGCCAGTATCTTCATGCACCATGATTCACAAACAGAGAAGACAAGAATAGCTGCTGGCCACTAAGAAATGCTGGAATTCATGGCTATAAACAAGCTTCTACTCCTATAACATCCAGTATACTATGTCCACAGCATGTCGCTGATCAACTAATTTAGTCCCTTTGTCTTATTTCATATTTTGACAAAATGACTAAATTAGTAGACCAACGTAATGCTGTGGACATAGTATACTTGGACCAGCAGGGCATTTGACAAAGTAGACAATAACCTACTTCTTGTTAAACTAGAAAAATGTGGGATAGACAGCATCACCACCAGATAGATTTGTAACTAACGACAAACCATACTCAACAAGTAGTTCTTAATGGTACTACATCTACATGGAGGGAAGTGAGCAGTGAGGTACCACAAGGTTCCATCTTGGGCCCAGTACTCTTCAATATCTTCATAAATGATTTAGGTGAGAGGATAGAAGGATAACTCATCAAATTTGCAGATAACACCAAGCTGGCAGGAATAGCCAACACCCGAGAAGATAGGCTCAAGATCCAGATGAATCTTGACAGACTTGGATATTGGGAACTATCTAATAAAATGAAATTCAGTGTAGAGGAAAAGTAAGATTTTACACTTAGGCAAGAAAAACCAAATATACAGTTGCAAATTAAGTGAAACCTGGCTCAATAGCAGCAACTATGAGAGGGATCTTGGAGTCCTAGTGAACAGTTACTAAAATATGAGCCAGCAGTGTTCTACAGTTACCACAAAAACCTCCCAATTCGATCCTACGCTGCATTAACAGAGGGATAGAATCAAGATCATATAAACTGTCAGTACTACTTTATAAGGCCTTGATAAAACCACGCTTGCAATACTCCATCCACAATATAAAAAAGATGTTGAGACTCTGAAAAGAGAGTAGTGAAGAGCAACAAAGATGATTAGAGTATGGAGGATAAAACATATGAAAAATGGTTGCAGGAATTCGGTATGTCTAGTCTAGTGAAATATAGGATTAGAGGCGACATGATAGCAGTGTTCCAATATTTGAGCAGCAGCCCAAAAGAGTGCATGTGTGCTTGCCAGCCCACCACTCACACAAGTTGAGTTGTGCATAAGCACACTCCAGCCAGCCACTCATGCAGCCCAATTCTGAATAGGCCACGGCCCGGTAGTGGGCTGTGGTTGGGGGTTGGAGACCCCTGGGTGTAGGATCTCCTGCTTGAGCAGGAGGTTGGACTAGAAGACCTCCAAGGTCCCTCCCAACTCTGTTATTCTCTTATTCTGTTAACAATACTGGAATCTCACACATTGTTTAGTGACTTGCTGAACTCAAGAGTTCAGCTGGTGCTAGTCTTATAGAAATTTCTTTTTTTTCCCTCTGGGAGCTGTCCAATGTACTGAAATACTGGTACTTATAGGATTTTTCAGACTTGACAGATTTAAAAGTGTGGACTTCAATTCCCAGAATTTCCAAGTCAGAATTCTGGGGTTGAAATCTACATATTTTAACGTTTACTAAGTTTGAAAAGCATCGACTTATATCCTCTCATCCTTAAAATCTGCCTCATGCTGCTTCCAATCTGCCTCCACTTGACTATGTTTGTTCTCTTTCAGTTTTCACACTCTCTGCCAGTTGCTCCTCTTATCTGTAATAGGAGTAAGACATTGATAGGAGAAGAGATTAATTTTCAGAATTCTTGAAGAGCATGCTTGTCCACAGGGTTTATTGTTGTTGTTACTGTTGCTATCTATATTCTTGAGATATAATCAGCTCAAAATGGAAGACTCTGTAGTAGTAAAAGAGGAAGTAATCCAGTCTTTGATTTTATAACTGTCCTTTCTGCCCTCCCCACTGTATTTTCTTTTGAGCTTAAAAATGTAGTGTATTGGCCTTTTAGATAAGGTTGTTGTCACAGATACTAAATGGATTAGTTTCATTTCTCTTTTCATGCATTGAAACCTCTAACAGCCTGCCATGGAAAAATCTCCTGTTTTGTACAGAGATATGTCATTTTTACTGACTCCTCATGGAGTTTCTTCTTTTTAATGTACAAGCTCAGGTACTCAAAGAGTGTCATAAACATACTCTGAATTACAACAGCTTTAGCAAGAGAAACACTATAGTATTTTTTGATTTTTTTAAACTGGGAAACAGAGGATGATACCTTTATCAATCACACTAAAGAAGAAGAGATGAAACCTTCCAAGCCTCATTAATCTTTACTTGATAGTTAGAACAGGTTGATAAGCATCTTTGAACTTGGTTCTGCTACTTAGACTTATCTAATTAACTGTCAAACCCCTGAAGGACAATGTGTGCCATTAATCCAGAAAAAAACATGCTCTATTGTTTTAGTATATTTTAACATAGATGGATTTCATATTTATTTCCCTTGTTCAATAGTTCAGTGTTTTGAAGTTGGTAAATAATATCCTCTTTTCTCAGGAAAATAAATTCATTTGCATATGGCTCTTCACTTAAACATATGGTTATTTAAAAATGGGCAGCCCTCTCTCAGAAATTTTGTTTCAGTAAATACCATTATTTATTCAGTCAACAAACAGTAAAGATTTTTCTGGTCTCTGCCCAATTAGTGTTTATTTGGTTGAGCATGCATTGTATGATCAAATTTCATATTTATAACAAAATAAATTTGAGGCCAGACTGTGCAATACTAGTTTTCTATGTACAGATAATCTATTTGTCAAGCACCAGGAAAATCAGGAGATCAGACAGTTCAAATGGGTATAAAGATTTATCGCTAGCTTAGGCTCTCTACCAGAATCTGAACCATTAATGGCCAAGGGCAATTAGTGGAAGTTAAGGAATTCAAGGTGGGCTGTGTTTAGATCTCTTGTGGGCATGAAGGGACTCTTGACTGATGACCTGTTTGACCCCTCCCTTGGGCTTAGCCTGGTCATCTCCTACACTATTGTCCACATGAAAAGGCTCTGTTTATCAATTCTCTTTGTTGTAGTCATGGTCCAAAGTAACAAGCCAAGTAGCAAATCTACATCATGTCTGTTCTAATTTTCCAGAATTCTGTGCCTTCAAACAGTGTGGATTTCATTCAATCTTTGATGTACTAGTACAATAGCTCTCACTTATCAACTCATCTCATATTCCAAGAAGATTCAGTGAAGAGAAAAACAACTCATCCATCAAAGTAGGCACAAAAAGCTACTGATCAGTATTTTTCAACCTTGTCAAATGTAGGATGGGTGGACTTCAATTCTGGCTGGGGAATTCTGGGAGCTGAAGTCCACCCAATCTAAACCTGCCAAGGCTGAGAAACATTGCTATAGATTAGGGGTCTTCAAACTTGGCCCTTTTATGACTTGTGAACTTCAACTCCCAGAATTCCTCAGCTAGGCACACTGGCTGAGGAATTCTGGGAGTTGAAGTCCACAAGTCCTAAAAGGGCCAAGTTTGAAGACCCCTGCTATAGATTGTAGACCTCCTGGTTGCTTTCACACTTCTTTAAAGCACAAACTTGCCTGAATTAAAGAAACATTTCCTCCCAATTTTTATCAGATAATATATAATATATAGAGAAGGCTGGCCCAGAAATTCTGGGAATTGAAGTCCACAGGTCATAAAGGGCCCATAGTTGCCCACCCCTGGCTTAGGCTGCTCCTACAGCTCTATCTTGCATCAACACCATTTCTCCCCTTCCCAAAACAGATGGCTACTGCACTCTTAAGAAACTAAAACAAATCATATCTCATCCCCTGAAGATCTCCTGACTCTCTCATGCCAGGTTTGCAAAGTAATGTATTCATCAACAGCAACAAAAAGATGCAGGGAGAATTTTATTATCAGCACTTAAGTGTCAAGACTTCCTTCTTGGAGAGCTGGAAAGAGGGAGTGTCACTAAGTTATTCTTTCTGGTTGCAAATGTCTTCATTGGTATGTACTTTGGGGTGCTGTTTTGCATCTCATTGAGCCTCTAAGGCACAGAAACATTCGAGCAACTAGGTTGGAAAATGTTATGTTTTCAGTTTTTCCTCATACACTAGTGTTTCCAAACATAACTGGCAACAGCAGTAATATATTTGTAGTATCATCTACTTACATCAATTCAAACGTGCAAGGACTAGTCATATTAGAGTCCATCTTCCATCTTATCATAACCCTAAACCAGTGGTGGGATTCAAATACCTGAACTGGCTCTCTGTGTAGATGCAGGCCTGGTCCTCCAAGGCCTAGAATGGACTTCCGAAAGTGACATCCACACACTTCCTGTGGGCCGTTCTAGGCCTGGGAGGCCTCCTCCAGGCCTCCGAGGCCTAGAATGGACTTCCGGAAGTGACATCCATGCACTTCCTGTGGGCCGTTCTAGGCCTGGGAGGCCTCCTCCAGGCCTCCGAGGCCTAGAATGGACTTCCGGAAGTGACATCCATGCACTTCCTGTGGGCCGTTCTAGGCCTGGGAGGCCTCCTCCAGGCCTCTGAGGCCTAGAATATCTTCCAGAAGCAACGTAGTTTCAGCCAGTTCTCCGACTCAACGTTTAGCTACTGGTTCTCCCGAACTGGTGCAAACCGGCTAAATCCCACCACTGCCCTAAAGCATTTACCTTGGCTCACTGAGTATTTTCAATGACTATCTATGGACATATGAAGATGACATTTAAGAGAAGGGTCCACACGCTATACCAAAAATGATTTTTTTAATGTGTATTCTCTGTGCCGCCAAAAAAGAGGTGAAGTTTTAATCACGTTGTGGTGACTGTCTTGACTTTTTTATCTTTGAGATAAATGTGTTTGTCAGCTTATCTTCTCAGAGATGGAACAAAATTAATACATTTTAAGGAATAATAAGAAAAACAATAGGTTGAGTCTGGGTTATATATCTCTTCAGGATATTTTGAATATAATTGTCTCGAATTAGACATCTACATAACTGAACTATGGTAATATCAATTATGTAATCTTAGCGGTTCATTCCTGTGAAGATGGTGGTAGAAGTACAATATAATTCAAGTGCTTTTACACTTTCCTATGGAGCCTGAGATTCCTGGTGGAGCAGAACCAACCTTGTTCCTCCTTGTCCTTTTCTTCCTCCAAAAATCCTCTTTAGAGGGCCCAGAGATCTTCTGAACAAAGTAGATAAATATGGAGACTATTGATAAGGGAGAAAGCCTCTCTAGATGATTGTAAGTCATAAGAGAATTGAACAGGTGAAGGTTATCACAATGCTGGAGACCAAGCAATAAATCCCAACTTTAATTTCTGCCATGTCCATATAAAATTGAAGAAGCACTAGCTGTAATCCTAGAGATCCTCTGCCAGTGTATCAACAGTATCAGCTTCCAAGAAACGTTAAGCTTACTTTGGCTGTATTGCATGTGAGAAACAGTCTTCTGGGTCTCCTTGCTGTGATTTCTCAATCATGACTACTATCATTTCATTCTAGATCAGTGATGGCGAACCTTTTAGAGACCGAGTGCCCAAACTGCAACCCAAAACCCACTTATGCATCGTCGAGTGCTGGGTGGGTGTGGCCCATTGGCTGAGTGTAGCCCATTGGGTGGGCGTGGCTGCGGTACGGACTGAAAAGTTCAATCAATCAATCAATTCCAACTTTGCAAGATCTTTTTTTTTCCCGTAAGAAGTTGAAATTGATTGAACCTTTTTTTTTTTTTTTGCACATGGCGGTGGAGGCCTAAAGCAAAAAGGTTTTATAAAACCCAGCTGAAGGCCTAGGACTGGGGCGACGGCGCGCGTGCCCACAGAGAGGGCTCTGAGTGCCACCTCTGGCACCTGTGCCATAGGTTCACCACCACTGTTCTAGATGCTCAAATTTCTATATGGAGGATTTACAATGGATTTGACTCCTATTCTCTCAGTTCTGATTATGGACAGGGGTGTTTGGTTACACTTGGCTTTTTTATAGCTATCAATTGAATGTGCTGCACCTTATGTCATTGAAGCCTTAAAGCTCCGAGCCTTTATAATGGCCTGTTTCAATGTCAAGTAGGTTGTCCAACTCCACATGGACTAGATTCACTATGGTATGAAGGGTAGTAATGGACTTTTCTGTCACCTGCCATTCTCTGGACAAAAACTGCCCCATGAAATATGTATCTGAAGCAATTTTGGGTGGGGGCTGAGGACATATTACCTTTACAAGTTCATAATCAAGGGTAGTTTTATTTTAAAAAACATATTCATGAAAGACATGTCCATTACATATTCATTAATTAGTATAAAATACTATTTAAATGCTTAAATACTTCATATTTTAATTATGTGGAAATGTACATTAAAACAGACTGTTTTGTGCAAAAGCTTTATGTTTCAGAGGAAAGTCACAAACAACAGACTGAATTAAAAGAAATGCATAGAAAAAAATTGAATAAAATATATCCCTAGTCTGGACACTAATCTAAAATGGATTTGTACTGATCCATCTATTTCTACTCAATCATTCTTTGTAGGCACAAGAATAATTCCTTTTTGAATTTATGACTTTTTGTACTTCTTGAGTTGCTGTGACCTTTTCTTGTCATCTCTGTATCCAACAAATAACATCCCAAAGCACACAGACTGCAGAATAAGATTATAAACCAGCAAGAGACTAGAACTTTTCAGTTTGGCTAGCTGTTCAAAAGTTTTAATGTAATTTCTGATATTTATGAAATACACTGCCGTGCTTGACCTCCAGTAGAGTTTTCCTTTGTAAAGTTTTTTTTTACACCACTTGTTATGCTTTTAAGTTGAGGAGAAAAAAATTATTTATTACTCAGAGAAAGTTAAAAGTGACCAGTGCCCTTTTCTGCATATCAGGACAGCTGTTGCATAAATCTGTTTTCTTTATCTCACCTTTGTAAGAAATTTGTTTCTACAAGGCTCCTTAGCAAGGCAGTAGCAAAAGAGAATACACAGTGCAGCACAGAGCCTGCCAAATGAATTGTTCTACTTCAGCCACTGAGCTGCAGAGTGAGATAATGAGAAGAGTGAATGGCAGAAAGTCTCATTCTGTAGCAAAAGATACGAAGGAATGCAGGACCCGTTGAAATGAGGGGCATCCAGGCTTATGAAGCTAAGAAAAAGAAGAAGAAGAGTAGAGCACACACAAAACCTTCTTGATAAGATGTGCGTCCTACAGAAGGGGAAAAATATTAGCAACAAAGAAGATCAGGGCTTTATTATGTATTTCTACGTAGCAGAAGCTCATATTGTATCCTGCACAAACTTTCAGTTTAGTCCATCTTTTCATGAAATTCAAATCCATCATCCTGGCAGCAAGCAATAATATTGTGACCAGCAGAGGATAATATATAGGAAGCTGCCATCTGAATGTTGTTCAGAACAAAATGACCATGGACCTTTCTTCCTCCAAGTTGCAGCCTAGCCAGATCAGAGTGCCAATAGTGGTGGACCCTCCAAGCTCAAAGTCCTGCTGTGTAATGCCTTTAACAGTTGTGGGTTAAAATCAGTAGTGGGATTCAGCAGGTTCACACCACTTTGGCAGAACCGGTAGCTAATTTTTTTGTTGCCCAGGCCCAGAATGGACTTCCGGAGGCAGCATCCACACAGAGAACCAGTTGTTCACATGCTTGAATCCCACCATTGGTTAAAATATCTATTTTCCAAATAGATGGGAAAACCTGGCATGTGACATGACAGGGACGACTTATCTCTCCCACAGAGCAGGATGGGAGGATGAAACGATTTAAACATATTTCATCTCACTGATCAGATTGTTCCAGTCATCATTCTGCCAATTTTGAGTGTATTGTGCTGCCGTTGAATGGACAAAATTGTATTAGGACTGTTTATATAATATCTATCCTACTGCCTAGCAGCCCTTTTCCCAAGAGAGTTGGGGATATCTTAGTTTTGGAATTGTATTTATCTAGGTTTCTTGTTCTGGAGGATTTCAATATCCTAAGTTGTACATAGGACATCAAGTTCTCCATAACAGCCATGAACCTTTGCTAGCTGGCCTTACACACGCAGCAGGACACAGGTTGGAACTGAATTTCTCTTTGAGTAGCATTGATAACCTGGAGATACTAGATATCTTTATAACTCTTTTGTTATAGACAGACCATTCTCAGCTCAGCATTCATCTGACTGCCATAGATATTTCTGAAGGGATGGAGGACCAGTTAAAATGATGCAGCCTAGGTATCTGATGGATCTGGATGGTTTCCTAAATGCACTTAAGATTTCCTAGCATTATTTCTTGGTGATGCTGACAATGCCTTGGTTTATCTGTAGAGCTCAGGGAGTGAACACAATTACTTTTCACAACCCATTTTCCTATTGTAGAGCCACATTAGTTTTGTTTTTTTTCATAACAAATGAGCAAACATGACATTCAGAGCCACTTTAGTCATATTTATTTCTAAAGGCTAATAATGATGATAAAGTTGGAAGTGACCTCAGAGGTCATCTAGTCCAACCTCCTGCTCAGGCAGGAAACCCTATACCATTTCGGACAAATGGCTGCCCAGTTTCTTCTTAAAAACTTCCAGTGTTGGCATATTCACCGCTTCTGGAGGCAGGAGAAAGTCTATCTGCCTGTAGTGGGATAAGTGATTAGTGTGCTACTCCTTCCTTCCTGTATCCCAGGGGTCCCCAACCCCTGGTCCATGAACCAGTCCCAGTCCGTGGCATGCCAGAAACCGGGTCACACACACAAGCAAAGCCATGGGATGCAGGCAGCACATGAAACCACACCCCCTCTGGTCCACAGAAAAACCTCTCTACGAAAGGGGTCCCTGGTGCCCAAAAGGTTGGGGGCCAATGTTGTATCCCCCTCCATATGGAGATGATGAGGGTTAGTATATTGTGGATAAAAGAGATGCCCTACACCAGGGGTCTTCAAACTTGGCCCTTTTATGACTTGTGGACGTCAATCCCCAGAATTCGTCAGCCAGCGTGCCAAGTCTGAAGATCCCTGCCCTACACATATATTTAATCACTCTGCAAGGAAATTGTCTGCAACAACACAACAACTCAAAATCATCCACAACATAGATTATAAAAATGGGTTTGAAGTTGACTTTGAAATATCTAAAATTTGCTTTTCTTTACAGTTCCCAACATATTAAAAGAAAGTCCATTTTAAACTGTGGCATTTTACCAGTACAATAATCTAATAATCTCAATAATCTCAATTCAAGCTACGTTTTGGATGGCCTTTACCTCAAAGCCCACCCTCTAAGATAGTCAATGTGAGGTTTGTATTTCCCATATTTATAATTACAAATTAAACCAGCACTAGCTCCTTTTGTTTCCCTCCTCCCCAAGGGATAAATTGTAATTACTAAATGCTTTCTTTTTGTTGAGCCCATCTGCTCCCACTGGCTATTGTTCACAGTTGTAGGCCAGAACAAAATGTTTCAAACGATTTAACTGTTCAGCAAAAAAGAATAGAACTAAACTGCACAGACCTTTGATTTCCCCATCATTGCTGTCATCTCTGCTGTTTATATATTTCTCAAAGTTTGATGGCTGACTAGACCTTTCTTCAAACCCTTGCAAAAAAAACCCAGGATTATCTTTGGCTGTTAAAAAAGCTACAGATACCACATTCTAATGAAGAAGTTATTAATTTCCAGATGCTGGTAGACAGGTATTTCCAAATAAAATTAAATGTTCTTGTATCATTATCATGCTGCTTGTAAAGTATTCTTAGTCAGCCATCTGTGAGGCAGCTGGTCCCAATCTGACATTCTCCAGATGTGTGGCGTTTCAATTCCCATAATGCACACTTAGGCCAGTAATTGTATATTGCAATTACTACATTTGGTAAAGCAATGGGAATAATAGAAG
>NW_015386909.1:225603-254374 GCF_001527695.2 Protobothrops mucrosquamatus | reverse complement strand
TATTTCCAAATAAAATTAAATGTTCTTGTATCATTATCATGCTGCTTGTAAAGTATTCTTAGTCAGCCATCTGTGAGGCAGCTGGTCCCAATCTGACATTCTCCAGATGTGTGGCGTTTCAATTCCCATAATGCACACTTAGGCCAGTAATTGTATATTGCAATTACTACATTTGGTAAAGCAATGGGAATAATAGAAGCAAATATTTTGTATGTAGTTACCTCTCAGTCCCTCTGAACTTATGGAGATCATTTTTCTGGAGCCATCTTGTTGAGGATTGGCAAGTCTAAGAAAGAAGGTATCATCAGATTATCCACCCACACTCTATTACTGGGATATTTTCATGGATTATTAGGGTGATCAATTCTTCTGGTAACAGATAGAGGTATTAATTCCAGATATCCCCATCTATAGTGCCTTCATTGTCTCAATCAGAAGAGGTTTTGAAGCAGGATCATTCATTTTGAGGTTAGTCTGAATCAAGGATCAAAATCACATTGGCAGTTGATCCCTCTAGAAACCAATTCCATTGCCATGGATGCAGCTTGACTTCATCATGGTGACATCACAATTGCCAGGTATTTCACACCAGTCGTCATAAGAGCAAGTGATGCTCTTGGAGGTGATCAGTAATCATAGGAGTAGGTGATATACCTGATGCTCTTCAGATATTTTGGGCTTGAACTTCCATCATACCCAGTAAATGAAGCCAATGAAAGAGGGATGATGGGAACTGTAGTATATAGAGGGTGTAGATATTAGATTTCCTGCTCCAGGTTTGATGCTTTATTTACCTGCCAAAAATTCTTGCTTGCTTATCTTTTTTCTACACATTAATTCCTTTTTTCTACAGCTTCTAGAACTTTGCTAGTTAATCCAACTGTTTTCCTTGATCAAAATGCGATAGTCCTGTTTTACATCTAGGATTTGTAAAGCTAAAGCAAAAAAATAAATAAATGTCCCAGCAATTTATGACATTTAGGTCATACGAAGAAAATCATATCAGAGCAGTCTCCCTGGAAAACCTCCAGCAAGATCCAGATTTCTCTGCTGTCACAGTATGTGGTCGGTTGTTACAATGACAGGTAAGTCCAGATGAATAAAACTGGCTACTGAAACCAATGCCCTTGAATGAGACAAAAAAAAAATAGACATCTTTAGGAAACCCTTTGCTAACATCCAGTAGATATAGTAATTGTTGGCTCAATGATGGCTGTCACAAGGAGGACGGGGTCAACCTATTCTCCAAGACTCCTGAGGGCAGGACAAGAAGCAATGGACAGAAGCTCATTAAAGAGAGATCCAGCCTGGAAAACTAAGAAATTTCCTGACAGTTAAGAAGAACAATTAATTGGTGAAAAAGCTTGCCTCCCAGATTTGTGGGTGCTCCATCACTGGAGGTCTTCAAAAAATAGATTGGATAGCCATTTGTCCAGGATGAAATAAGATCTCCTGCCTTGGGCAGGGGATTGAACTAGAACAAGGGTAGGCAACCTTGGCTCTTTTATGACTCGTGCTGGCTCAGGAATTCTGGGAGTTGAAGTCCACGAGTCATAAAAGAGCCAAGGTTGCCTACCCCTGAACTAGAACACTTCTAGAGTTCCTTACAGCTCTATGATACCATGATTTCAATCTACATTTTAAACCAATCTGGAGGCAAATGTTGATTTAATGAAAGTTTAGAAAGTGTAGTGATCTGCCCAACTGTCCCTCTCAGGAAAGCACAACTCTTGACGCCATGTGGTTAATTGTTTTAATTTTATTTTTTTTACTGAGAAACAGTGGTTGCAATAAAGCCAAGCAGAATCTGACAGCAAAGTAACAAGCTATTCTTCCCACTTTGAAACTCAACCCCAACCCCACCAGCCCAGTCACCGGCAGCCAATACAGTGTCCCAAGGTTGTTTTGAGAACACCGAAGCACAGGACAGATAACAGTTCATCTTCAGGGCAAAGTGACCTTGGAGTCAGGCTGGAACCAGCTGGGAAAGAGTCCATTCCTTCTCTGAAGATGATCCCCCTCCCTAATTCCCAAGAAGCCACAGTGTTAAAGCAAAAGCAAAAGTATGCAAAGAATGCTCTCCTAAAATGGCCTCCTCCCCCCTCCACCAGAATGGGGACCTGACAGAAAGTTTGGAAAGCAAGATGGGTATAGTTTATATACAAGAATCAGGCTTTGTATTATTTCTTCAGCAACCTTGTTTTGTAGCAACTCTGTTTTCTGCAAGCATCAAATATTTGTTTGTTTGTTTGTTTGTTAGTTTTCAACTTACTGTATATGCTGCCCATCTCACCTGGAAATGCTTCCCATATTTCAACCATCTCTGCTTAATTTCTTTCTTCCTACATTTTCCATCCTGCAAAGCCCATTTTCTCTCTTGTGATGTATAATTGTGTCTATATTGTAAAATCTGAACATAATGTATGATAGAGAATTAGTAATGTGAAATATTTGGACCTGGAAGCTTTTACATGGTCACTCATGGTCTGAAAATCTCACACATGGATTGTAAACCACAACCTACTATTTGATGATAGAAAAATGTAGGTTAGACGCATCACCACCAGATGGATTCTTAGCTGGCTGACCGGACATACTCAACATGTGCTCCTCAATGGAACTGCATCTACCTGGAGGGAAGTGTGTAGTGGGGTACCCCAGGGCTCTGTTCTGGGCCCAGTGTTCTTCAACATCTTCATCAATGGTTTGGATGAGGGGATAGATGGGAAACTCATCAAATTTGCAGACAACACCAAGCTGGCAGAAATAGCCAACACTCCAGAAGATAGGCTTAAGATACAGAAAGATCTTGACAGACTTGAACACTGGGCGCTATCTAACAAAATGAAATTCAATGGTGAAAAAAGTAAGGTTCTACATTTAGGCAAGAAAAACCAAATGTACAGGTATAGTATAGGGGGTACCTTGCTCAATAGTAGTAACTGTGAGAGGGATCTGGGAGTCCTAGTGGACAATCACTTAAATATGAGCCAGCAGTGTGCTTCAGCTACCAAAAAAGCCAACACAGTGCTAAGCTGCATTAACAGAGGGATAGAATCAAGATCATGTGGAGTGTTAATACCACTTTACAATTCCCTGGTAAGGCCACACTTGGAATACTGCATCCAGTTTTGGTCAACAGATGTAAAAAAGATGTTGAGACTCTAGAAAGAGTACAGAGAAGAGCAACAAAGATGATTAGGGGACTGGAGGCTACCATATATGAATAATGGTTGTTGAAACTGGGTGTGTCTAGTCCAGGGGTAGGCAACCTCGGCTCTTTTATGACTCATGGACTTCAACGCCCAGAATTCCTGAGTCAGCTCTGCTGACTCAGGAATTCTGGGAGTTGAAGTCCATGAGTCATAAAAGAGCCGAGGTTGCCTACCCCTGGTCTAGTCTAACAAAGAGAAGGACGAAGGGTGACATGATAGCAGTTTTCCAATATTTGAGGGGCTGTTACAGAGAAGAGGTGGTTAACCTATTCTCCAAAGCACCTGAAGTCAAGACAAGAAGCAATGGAAGGAAACTAAATAAGGAAAGAAGCAACCTAGAACTAAGGAGAAATTTCCTGACAGTTTTAGAACAATTAATCAGTGGAACAACCTGTCTCCAGAAGCTGTGAATGCTCCAACACAGGAAGTTTAAAGAAGAGACTGGACATCCATTTGTCTGAAAGAGTATAGGGTTTCCTGCCTGAGCCGGGGGTTAGGGGTGGGGGGGCAGCAGGCAAACGCTGCTTGTGTGCTGCTTCTGCTGAGGGTACCTGGGTGGGGTGGCAGGCCATTGGCGGTAAGATGGCTGCTGAGGCTGCTGGGGTGTTTGGCAGGCCATTGGTGGTAAGTGCTGCTGTTGGGAGTGCCGGGGGGGGGGCAGCAGCAGGCCATTGGCGGTAAACACAAGTGCTAGGATTACCTGGAGGGATGGCAGGCCATTGGTGGTAAGTGTAGCTGCTGGGACTACCTGGGGGGGATCAAACAGTGGTGACGTATGGTGGGAGGGCAGCTGAACTGCTTGTTAGGTGTCAGGCTGGAATCCAGGTGTGGAACAAATGGGGAGAGGGAGTGATAATGAGAAGCTGCTGTGGGCAATGGGCAGGCAGCAGTGGGTGGGGGTTTCCCATTTTGACCTCGCCCTACTGCCGTTGCCTCTACCTGGACTCTGGCCTAAAACCGAACAGGCAGTTTGGCTGCCACCCCCTCCCCAACACCCAATACTGCCTGCCTGATGCCAAATGGGCAGTTTGGCTGCCACCCCCAACACGTTCCAGCACTGTTCAATCCCTCAGGCACCCCCAGAAGCCTGCCACCCCCCCAAAACCCCCCAACATCTGCACTTACCACTGAGGGCCTGCCATCACCCAGACAGCAGTGTGCAAGTAACATTTGCATCGCCCCCCTAGATATTGCTCTAATTATCATCAATCACAGCCCCTCAAAGTCCCCTCACTCTCCCTTCCCAGCACCATTGTTGCAGCCTGCCATCCAATTGGCTGGCCGCTTCTTCTTCTGTGGAGCAAAACACCCAGGACAAATGGTGTCTTTGATGAATGGGCTGGGCTGAAGGGTGAGGGGCGGAGGGCCAGGGGCCTATTAGCCAGGGAAAATGGCGGGGAGGGCCAGTGGAGGAGGAAAGCTGGCTGCGAATGGACTGAGGCAGGTGGCTGCAGGTGAAGTGGGTGGGGCCAATGGTGGAACCCTAAAAGTTCTAGACCCCTCCCAGATTACACACTAGATCTGAATTCAACTTTATTCAGGGACAGAAATAGAAGGTTCCCCAGCACCAAGAGTTATCAGTATTGCTAGGGTTCTTTTTGGAACTTGTTTCTCCCAAAAGCCTTCAGGCACTGGATCATGACTTCAGCAATATTGCTTGGCTGGCCCGGGGATGAGATGTACAACTGAATATCATTATTATACTGATAATACTTGACCCTCAGTCAATAGACAACCTGACTGGAGCTTCATGTAAACATTAAACAAGAAAGGTGAGAGAATCAAGCCTGGAGGAACCCTATAGATCAGGGCCCTCTGGCTTGGCCTTCTCCTCCTACGAAAGTTGACTGGAACTGACCACAGAGAAGGGAGAACTGCCGTGACACCATGCTTCCTACTCCCACCAATTATTGTTGATCTTGAAAAACAATGAAAGATTCCATTACAGGCATGATCAGTGCTATCTCGGTACTATGCCCTGGCCTGAAACTTGCCTTCTTTATTTTTAAGCTGTTAGGATGCAGATCCACTAATTATCCCCTTTCCCAAATATCATCAACATCTCCTATTTCCTTGTAGGAGATTGTTCTTTCTTGACCCAGGGAGAGACTTAACACTGTATGCCTTTCCTTATCTCTTTTTCACATACACAATATATGCCTCCCTTAACAGAGAAAACAAATGTGTCATTTGGAGAGGAAAAAAGTGTTTATTTTCAAGCGAAGAATAGCAATTAGGCATGGTGTGCCTCGGTGAAATATTGTATATTCAATATCACATCTAAACCATTTCCTACACCTGAGTGAATTCGACCCTTCAGAATTTTCAGAATGCACGTGTGTGCCAACATGCCCACATGTATGTTAGGGGAAGCGTTATAGTCCTTATGAACCAGTCATTCAGGCATTTCCTTACACAATCCCTTTATTTAAAAAATGGTTCTATAAATCCATTATTAACCTAGTAATTGAGGATCTGTACTCCATTACTTCATAAACCCTGACAAACCATCAAGTGTGCAACCACCATCAGTGTTTTCTTGACTGCTTTACGATACAGATGGATTGAGTAGGTTGTGCCTTAATTCCAGTTTTATAACAATGCAATGGGTTAGACGTGATCTGGCTTTCAAATCACTGCAGCAATGCAGATGTAAAAATTAAAACGTATTTTACTCAGAAAGAACATAACCAAATAATTCCCCCCTCACGCTTTTAGGTTTTATTTATTTACTAACACAAGACCAGCATCACTCCCCCCTCCTCTATACTACACTGATTATCCGGTTGCTAAAATCAGGCAGGAGCATTCAATGGTGTCAGCTATTGTAACAAGGCTCTGAACTTTGATCATTGTCAGACGTGCTTGTCAGTGACAGGCCTATTGTTAGTACGGCTTGTAGCAGAAAGAGAGAGGAACATCAGCTTCTATAATTCTTAAAGTTATTCTCATCAATTGTTCTCCAAGAAAATGCCACATGCAGATGTATCACACACATTAGATATCCAGGGAGTACTGCTCATGCATATGGCACTTTGCAGAGTGAGGAAGGAAGGAAGGAAGGAAGGAAGGAAGGAAGGAAGGAAGGAAGGAAGGAAGGAAGGAAGGAAGGAAGGAAAGGAGGGAGGGAGGGAGGGAGGGAGGGAGAGAGGAAGGAAGGGAAGGAGGGAGGGAGGGAGGGAGGGCAAGGCTATAGCAGGTGGCACCCTGTTTCTCCAGCTTGTATTCCAGTCCCAGTCCTATTAGAATAACTGTAAATAATGTGGAACTGGATAACATTTTCAAATAACTTGTATGTGCTGAGGATGGAAGTGACTTCTCTATGTTAAACACACTCCTTGCAAATAACACTTGGTGTGCCATGATGAAAGAAAAATTTGCAAAGTGCACCAAATGCAACTGGCTTAATAAAGTGTCCCTTGGGGAACTTGAGAGGGAGATGGTCAACCATCCCATTTGGCACATTCAACAAAAGAAACTCCCGGCTCCTTAGGGTTACCAAGAGCGTAGCTTTATTGAAAGATCCATCTAGGCACAGCAGAAGCAAAGTCAGTTCTGGGATTTTCCCGCAAAAATCCCCGTAGGTAAAACCCCTTTTCTCCCTCCGGGTCACCCCCAGTTCATAATTCACCAATTGAGTTCAGTTTTGTTTTGGGAAAAAACTGTCTGCACCGCTCAGTTTTCATAACTTGACCTTGGTGGATAACGTCTCACCAGCAACAGAAGGCTCTCATGCATTCCATAGTCTCCTACCGTCCTTTAGGAATTCACCAACCCCCCTCTCATCATTGTTTGGCAAACTGCAAGTGAAAGCGGGTGCAGGCAACTATGAAATTAAGTCAGGGTTGACAGAAATATGATGAACTGAAGATGATTGTATGAAAGCAGAGCCAATGACTATGGCATAGACCAGTGGTGGCGACCCTATGGCACGGGTGCCAGAGGCGGCATTTGGAGCCCTCTCTGTGGGCACACTCACCGTTTCCCCAGCCCCGCCTCCTCCCACGGTCTCCTCCTCACCATCAGCCCCCCCGGAGGAGAGTCGCCCCTGGGCGAGGCCCACGCGAAGCAGCGCAGCCAAGGACATGGTAGCTGGGCAGCGGGGACAAGACTTTGCTCTTGCGCCCTGTCGCGCACAGATGATGCTGCAGGGCGTGGGCAGAGGGCGTGGCCACCATGGCGCTGCTGGGCTGCCTGGGTGATCTGTGGTGAGCCGTGGAGGTGGTGGGTGGCCCAGTGGGCAGGGCAGAGCAGGGACGGGTGGGGGGGTGGTTTTTGGGCACTCGGTCTCTAAAAGGTTCACCATCACTGGCATAGACCAAGGAAATGGTGTGCAGACTAGTTCCTTGGGACCTCTTCAGATAAAGCGAGGATGGTTGATCACACACATGTGCTCTGGATAATTATTCCCTACAAGGATACCACAGGACAGCAGTTTTCTGTAGATTTGAGTGGCAAGAAGCCATGGAATTAGCCATCCTCTTGATTGCAAGCACAATGGAAACTTTTAAAGGACATTAAGTTCACAAAACTCACTTTCTAATCACTTTTGGAAATTGCATATTAACTACTTCTAAGCTATTACAGACCTTTGGAACAACAACACCTGGTGAGTCTGCTTCTAATCCTGATATGAAAGAAAAATTTAATCCCAAACGTAAGAATTTAAAGAATTGAAAACAAATAGCAAAATGCTAAATAAGATTTTGATCTTAGAAATTTATCTGGAGTAAGAGTCCAAACAAATTTGAAATATTAAACCTTTTGCAATAAGATTTTGGAATTAACTATAAAGTACAAACAGCTTATGGGATATAGATCCTGTTTTGGTTTTTATAACATAGATCAATAATTTTTATAATTTTATATACAGACCTGCAAAATGGTGCAAAATGTCATGACAAATTATTGAAGAAGGCTTGTGAAGAATGGAATCAGAAAATAGTAGCCATAATGTCAACAGTGTCAGTATTGATGTCTGCTTCTATAAATAGATTAGGTCCAAAAGATGTCATTGAAGAAATGTCTGATATAGAACAAATTTTATCTGATAAATTAGAAATGGCACCAACAGTGAATTTACAAGTGACAGGCCAAGAGGATGGCTTCGAAAAGGGTGTTTCACTGGAAGAACAAAACAAACTGGCTGGAGTTTTTAAATATATAGAAGAAATACAAAGGATGAACCAAGAGAGTGGCCTGTATGTATGTATGTATGTGTGTGTCTATATCTATATCTATATCTATATCTATATCTATTATCTATCTCTATCTCTATCTCTATCTCTATCTCTATCTCTATCTCTTTCTATCTATCTATCTATCTATCTATCTATCTATCTATCTATCTATCTATCTATCTATCTATCTATCTATCTATCTATCTATCTATCTATCACGCTGTAACTTCTAGCTACCCTTTCTGGACTTTCTGTTGACACCAGGACTGAAAATATTATGATTTGTGGATTTGTTTATAATTAAGAGATGGGAAATAGGATGAAAAAGAAAATATATGTAACTTTAGAGAAATGAAGAATTATTAAAGTTGCTTATATATTATATATTTCTTTTTACTATATTCATTACTTTCTTCTTTTCTTTCTTTCTTTCTTTCTTTCTTTCTTTCTTTCTTTCTTTCTTTCTTTCTTTCTTTCTTTCTTTCTTTCTTTCTTTCTTTCTCCTTGCACTTTTTATCCTCTCTATTCTTTTCTTTCTTTAAGACCTAAACAATATGTCTCTTGTCTGCTATCTTTTTATATAAAATTATATTTTATATAAAATGCTTTCAGGCCTAAAAGGAAGAAGCTACAAGTGACGAAAACATGGAGATGGTTTCTAGTAGGCATGTTACAGTGAAATTGCTAACTCTCCTGCAATTACTTTCATTTGAATATTTCTGGCATTATGATCTTGCCTAGGGCATCTCCAAACCTCCTCTAATGGCTGTCCTGAAACGTGTGTGTGTATGTATACTGCATGTGTGAATATCTAGAATGGAATAGAATAGCATGTGTCACAATTGTCCCAACGGGGCAGAGATAGGACATTTTCCAAAGTTGACTCTGCTCTGCATCCTTGTTTACATCTCCTGGATTGATTTAATTATGGATTTAAAATGTTGACATTAAACCTGAACTGGAAATTCCAGAGTTGTGGTTTTCAGTTGTTTCTGTGCAATTAACACATTTCCTTCCCCTTGAAATTATTCACACACATTAATAAAACATTGTGGGAGAAAAGTAAAACAGATGCAATTATAATTCTTCTGAGATCAGTGTTGTAGTTCCTCAGATATATTCCTTTTACAAGGATAAAACACAATACCCTTCTCCCCTACTTCATGTGTCTGTGTCTGTGTCTACAAAATTTTGGAATTGATACAAGAGAGGAGGAAAAACATCTAAAAAGTGTATTAAAATTAAAATATGGAACACGGGAGGATGCTTTTATATATCAGGTAATTTGGACCTCCACATTCTGAGGAAATAGTACAAATGAGAATAGTTTTGGAACATCTGCTTTCAGAAAGTGAGTACTTCTGAAAACGATGGCCATCTTTTTGTCTTAATTATTCACTTCATGTATAGGCAGTTTTATATGACATAACTCCTCTTCAGTCCCACTTTTATGTAGACAGAGAAAGGCCCAATTTCTCCTCCCACTTTTTAGACATTGTCCCTGACTAGAAGCCTGAATTTAAGGCTGTACATTCCTCCAGCTCTATGCAGTTAATAACTCACAACCTTACTTCTACAAGAGCTCTGTTGATTTATCCCATCTGAAGATCTGCCAAAGGGAGTTGAGTGCTTGTGAACACGACAAGTCAGCTGATTATAAATTGAAATAAACTGCATTCTTTTCTGTATGACTTGGAAGCCCCCTTTGTCCATCAGGGTGTCTGCAGACAAACTTTTGTGCAAAAATGTAATCCTAAATTTTATATATATAAACCCCTTTCAGGATATCATGCCCATACCCAGTTTTATTCCAAGCTACCTTTCTTGTAAACTTTGTGACAAAGTCCTTGCTCTCTCCATGTTCTAAAAACCATTTGCTGAAATACTTAATTCCATCAGGAGTTAGTACTTAAATTTATTTATATTCAATTCAATACACATACTATAATAAAGTCACATGGGTTATGACATCGCAGCATCAATGACAAAAATTATGTACTTTCCATCAGCCAAAGCATAATTGCATGAAAATACCATAACAGTCATGTGGTTACTTGCCCTGTTCCTCCTACTAGAAGCATCTGTGCTAACAGAACAATCTATACATAGCTGTACAACATTTCTCCACAATATTTTTGAAACTATGTGCTACTGGATAGTATTGCAGGCTAACTCTGCCCACAGTCTGGAGTTTGATCCTGACCAGCTCAAGATTGACTCAGCCTTCCATCCTTCTGAGGTTGGTAAAATGAGGACCCAGATTGTTGGGGGCAATATGCTGACTCTGTAAATTGCTCAGACAGGGCTGTAAAGCACTATGAAGCGCTATATAAGTCTAAGCGCTATATAAGTCTATTGCTATTTGTTGTTTTTATAAGAAATTGCTTTTTTTCCTTTCATTGAACATTAAAGCTTATGTTAGCTTTTGTGTCAGCTTTTGGTTTGGGGTAGTTTTTTTATCTCATATAGTCTTTGTTTCCCAATGAATAACAAAATAACATAGTTGGAAGGGAACTTTGGAGGTCTTCTAGTCCAACCCTCCTGCACAAGCAGGAGACCCTATATCATTCTGGACAAATGGCTGTCCAATCTCCTACCCTAATCCTGAAGAAAGCAACAACTACTCAAAATCAGGCCGCGGAAGTATTGCCAGCTTGCCACTGAATTTCTGTGACCCTAAACTGCCTTATGAGTATTTACAGATATACCGTATTTTCCTGCATATAAGACGACTTTCTAAACCCTGAAAATCTTCTCAAAAGTCGGGGGTCATCTTATATGCCCAGTCGTCTTATACGCCGGAAAATACGGGTATTCTATTTTATTCCTTTACACAAGTGGTTTGGCATATTACTCATCAAGTTTTCTCTCCCCCCCTCTCTCGCTCAAACTCTATATTTTAACTGGAAAAGTTGGGGGTCATCTTATACGCCCAGTCGTCTTATACGCCGGAAAATACGGTATATTTCTTCTGATCAGCAAACATGACAAGTATTCAACTAGCAATTACATTTTTTATTTTTATTTTATTGGGTTATTATTTTTAATAAAATCTGGGACAAAAATTAGCTATGGAAGATGAATGTATGTATTTATTTCTGTTTTATTACAGTGTCTTGCATTTGGTAACTGTATTAATTATAATAAGCTATGGGTTAAACCTTTAGCTCTCCAGATATTGTTGGAATATAATTATAAAGGTAGGTGGCCTGGAATGAAAAATAATTCTTAATTTGTTGCTTGTAATTTTGATATCTTACATTCTGTATTTTCCTTACACATTTTCAAATTTGTACCTTCCCCTGTAACTATGAAGTGATGGCTTAATGTCCTAAAATGATGACTTAATCATTAAGAGATACAACATTTTGAGATATGTTGGTGGGACTGGAGGAGATCAGAGACTGGATCCTGCCTTTCTAGGAAAATACCTTCAGTCTTTGGGGACAGAAAATCCCATTCCTAGCAACCTAGAATTAAGGAGAAACTTCCTGACAATGAGGACAATTAACCAGTGGAACAGCTTGTCTCCAGAAATCGTGGGCACTCTATCACTGGAGATTTTTAAGAAAAGGCTAGATAGTCACTTGTCTGAGATGGTATAGGTCAGTGGTGGCGAACCTATGGCACACATGCCAGAGGGTGCACTCAGAGCCCTCTCTGTGGGCATGTGTGCCATCACCCCAGCCCCACCTCCACCCACAGACCCCTCCTCACCAGCAGTCCCCTGGAGGAGAGTTGCCCCCTGGCACAGCCCGCACAGAGTAGCGCAGCCAAGGACATGCCAGCCGGGCAGCGGGGACAAGACTCCGCCCTTGCGTTCTGTTGCATGCAGATGATGCTGCGGGGTCCAGGCAGAGGGCGTGGCTGCCATGGCGCTACTGGGCTACCTGGACGATCTGCTGCGGCAGGCCGTGGAGGCGGTGGGTGGCCCTGTAGGAGGAGCGGGGTGGGCGGAGTGGGGGCAGTTTTGGGGCACTTGGTCTGTAAAAGGTTCGCCATCACTGGTATAGGTTTTCTTGCTTGAGCAGGGGGCTGGACTAGAAGACCTCCAAGGTCCCTTCCAGCTCTATTCTATTCTACTCTCCAAAATTAGGCCGCTGAATTCTGTGACCCTAAACTGCCCATTCCTTCGCCCTTCATCAAGTGAGGCACCTTACAAGCTTTCTGTTACTTTTATATTCCAGTGTCGAACTCTGCCCTGAAAAAAGTCCATGAAATGGCGCCTGTCAAAAATTCCAAGAAAGAAGCCAATGCCTACCATGTATACATTATATATTTGCAACTTAAACACCCACATCAAGGTATACCATTATGGGCTTACTTTGTAACAAAGTTGCACCAATCCATTCTGGAATAGAATAGGAGCTGGAAGGGACTTTGAAGGTCTTCTAGTCCAGCCCCCTGCTCAAGCAGGAGAACCTATACCGTCTCAGACAGGTGAATGTCTAGTCTCTTCTTAAAAATCTCCAGCGATGGAGCGCCCATGATTTCTGGGGGTAAGCTGTTCCACTGGTTGATTGTCCTCATTGTCAGGAAGTTTCTCCTTAATTCCAGGTTGCTTCTCTCCTTGACCAGTTTCCAACCATTGTTTCTCGTCCTTTCCTCTGGTGCTCTGGTGAACAACCTGGCCCCCTCTGCCTTGTTGCAGCCCCTCAGATACTGAAATACTGCTATAATGTCTCCCCTGTTTCTTCTTTTCTTTAAACTAGCCAAACCCAAGTCCCGCAGCCGTTCTTCGTATGTTTTAGTTTCCAGGCCCCTGATCATCTCAGTTGCTCTTCTCTGAATTTTTCCCAAACTCTCAACTAATATAAACTAAGGAAGAAAAAAAGAAAAAGAAAATAAAGCAAAACTTGCAAGAAAAAAATAAGTTGAAGAAAAATAGAAAACAAAGAAAATATATATAAAGAAATGGCTTGAAATATTCTTCACAACAGTTATTAGTATAAATATATTTTAACCTGTCTCTCTCAAGTTACGTCATTTTACTCTTCTTTCTATAATCTATCCTGTGTAATCATCAAAATATAAATCACAAGTTTCAATCTCAGTTGTAGGATATTGTTGATCTGATAAGAGAAAATAATTATAATTTGAAGATGTTATGATCTCCTTACCCTTGAAAATAATTTTGATATATTTGCCACTGATCATCCAAAGCTTTCTTGAATAATCTAGGTTTTCACAGATAGAAAAGGATTATAAGAGGTCTTGTACTTTAATCCTAATGGAAGAAAACATTGTTAAGTTGTTACACTTGGATTCTAAATTGAATGTTTCTGGAGATTGTGATTTTTTTTTCATTTTCCAATTAATTACTTTTATTTTGTAGTTTGCTATTTTTTTCATGAAGACTTCCTTAATTTCACCTTCCAGTTTTATTTTACTACTTCCTCTTAAGCATTGGGTGTCTTTTTTAAAAGGCAACTGTTTTCATACTATGATGCCATCTGCAATTATCTGAACTAATAAACTTAACAAAGCATCATTTCCTCTACAACTACTGTCCCTTCATAAGACTTTATTGATTAAAGGAATTTTTTCACAGTAGTTTTGCAATGCTTTATTGTTGACTGATGTATTGCAGTTACATTCTTCAGCTTCAGATTTAAATGCAACTTACCTATTTTAGGCCTCCCGAGCCAAAATGCATAGATATGCTGAAACAGGAGCTTTCCGCATTTTTTCAGTGCAATTTGCCTCTCAAAAAAGGCAAGTAGAGATTAATGTATGAGGAAGAATGCACAGAGAATAGGCACAGGCATAAATGTCACCGCATACGAAGCAAAAGCTACCCCAGACAAAATTTAAAGCAGATTTTTCACAAATGAAAAAGAGAATAAAGAAAGGTGGAAGAAACTTTCGGCTGAAAAAAATGAGGTTGCTTTCGCAAGTTCACTATTACTAATCCTGATGTAAATCTATATTAATAATTTGTCTTGATAAACGGCTTTATTTGGCATATAAATAGAGATTAAAGAAAGCAACGTACATTGATGCTCCTTTAGGTTGACTTACACTGTCTTAATCTCATCTCTGTATCAAAACCATTATTGCACTGATGGCCAATTTCAGGCTGGCATATACTAAAAATTCAGCCTGATCTATTGCTGAAAAATATGTGTTTTCCTCTGAGCTGTGGGATGTGGGACAATGTGTTATTGTGCATTCCCTCCCCCCCAAAAAAGGTAATTAAAAAGCATGCAAAAGAACAATCATACTAAGAAGCACTTAAAATCTGGTTCAAAGCAACATTGCCTAAAACGTGAGGACTAGGAGAAGTTATAATAATAAAAAGTGGAGGTCGGCTTAAATTATTCACGTTCCTGCTCAGTCAATTATTGGATAGAATGACACACAGCATTTTCATGATTTAAATTTATTTACAAAACTACGGGCTTCTGAGATGCAAGTTGCCCCTTAACAGAATAAGATCTGTTTGTTCTCCAGTCTTGGATCTGCAGGATACAAAAGAACAATTGTTCTGCATCTACATTCCAGGCAAGCATTTGTTGGTTGTGCCACACAGGGGAAAACTTTTGCTTCATTCTCCTAAAGGAACGAATCCTAAAGGGAAAAGAAGAATTGCATTTATTATTCATAAAGCTTCCAAGAGATGAATATTACTTGAGCTGATATAGTCAACATCCTTGTTCTTAAGACCTAAATAAGTACTTAAGAACATATAAACACAGCTCAAGAAGAAAATGGATCAAGAGTGCAGCCATTTTTAAATTTAGTTATTTATTTGGGAATGGAGGAGATAACACAATGGGGGTGTGTGTGTGGATGCTTTTGTTATAGACATTTTTTTTTTCTTTTTAAAACCGCTGTATTAAATCTCATCTTTTGAATTCACTTCGGTGTAAAGCTTAGGTACCTGCAATAATATTATTTTTTTTAAAAAAAAATCAATAACATCATAGATGAGTTGGGGATTATCCTGTTACATATGCAAGTGTATGTATGCATTCATTCCCCCATTTTCTTCTTTGCTTTATTTTCTTTTCTGCTTTCACTTAATTGATAAAAGGTATAGAAATATTTCTCTTTGGAACGGGACAACTCACCACAGGTTAATTCAACAAATCAATTAAATTCAATTATTTAAAATAAATGTTAAAATTGCTTTAATTTTTGACACTCACATTTCAATTTGTCCCTCCTTTTGCATACTTTCTTTAATGATTCTATTCCACCATTTCTTCGATATTAGTGTAATTCTTGTTCCTCAGCAAGTTGGCCGTGGTGAGCTGGCTACAGAGAGTTGGCCACAGCGAGTTGCCCTAGACCAGGGGTGTCAAACTCACAACGTCACGTGATGTGTCACGATGTATCGTGACTTTTTTTCCATTGCTGGCACAGTTTCAACAAGACGCATCTGGCCTGTGAGCCAACAGTTTGACACCCCTGGCCTAGACCCTTAGGATTTCCATCAGGATCATACATTGCTTTAATCATAAAACAAACTCCAATAACAATTTAAATATAATAATGATACTGTCAACGCTGTCTTCGTTGCCATATATTAGTTTAGAGATTTTAGCTAAAGGAAGAAGGGGGGGAGATGTACTTTTCAGTTAGCTAAAACAACTTCTGTGTGTGAGAATCAAGGTCAATGCTGATAACATTTTGGCTTGCTAAAGTGCTAGGAGGAGAACCCGCCTTTTGAAACAATTGGTGAATGTGATTTATGACAGTAATTTGGGGTGGGAATTGCAACTTGTAACTTTGTAGCCTGAGGGAGGAAAATTTAGTCTTGGGTTCACCTTTGTATGTGCCAATATCTTGTTTCCTAAATAAAATGCTCCTTGAGGAAGAAACCCTTGCCTTGAAGTTCTTTTAAATGGTTTCATCTAACAGATACACAGCGTCCAATAAACAATATAATGAAAAATAAATTGTGCAACATGTCAAAGAAATCTTATCCAAAATAATTAGCCATTGCTTAATGAACTAATGAACTTAATGAAGCACTCCTCAATTGGTTTCTGAAAAAGCAAGGTCTTAATGGATTCTCTAACACCAATATAGTCCTGAACCTATGACCAGTCTCTTAGTGACTATTTGAAGTTATGATGGATCTCAAAAAAAAACCCCACCTTATGATCTGGGTTTGAAGTTCCAACAGCCAGGGTTCCCCACCTGCAATCACGTGATTGAATTTTGGGTGTTCAGCAACTGGTCTGCATTTATGGCCATTTGCAGAATCCTGCAATCTTGACTGTGATTTATGATGGGGTTTTTTTTGTTTTTGCCAGAAACCAATTTACTTCCAATTTGCAGCAAACATGTTGGGGAATATCCAGGGAGGAGGCCCGGAGGAAAACTCAGGCAGGAGATCAGTCCCGAATCTCTTGTAGCTCCACAACGATTCGAAGCTAATCTCCCGCTTGAGTTCTCCTTCCTTCTTGGCTGGGCATTCCCCCCCCCCCCAAAAAAAAATGCTCTTTGCAAACAATGGGTTTGCCAAAGAACTGCAGCGTTCTTGTAAGGACCCATGTCAATCTACATCTTAAGAAAACAGAACTCTTGGAAAACGTTTCTTCCAACAGGAATTTTTATTAAGAGAAATTGACTGTAGGCATGCTAGACAGGATCTGAGGGATCCCCCCACCATTCAATGTTTTAAAGTGTTCCCAAGCAGCCCCCCACCCCGCAGTTCTTCTGGGCAATTCAAACCAGCAGATTTATAGGTGTTAACTCCAGGAAAGATATCATCAGTCCGGCTTCGTCGGCATGATCACTCATCCTCTCTTTACCCAGATCCCAGGCGTTGCATTCCCCCCTCCTTTTCCCTCACTGCCAACAAAGAGGAGAAGTTCAGAGGGACATAGAATGAAAGGCAGATGGCCACATTGTTATGGTTAGTACACCCGAAGTGAATCAACAAAAGGTTACTTTGTAGTGAATAGAGGAAGTGAAAGTTATAAAGGTCCCATGCTTATACCCCCCTCCCCCTTAGTAGTATGACATAATCCAGGAGAGAGTAAGAATTGGTTTTATATCGGAGCAGGTAGATAGAAATGAAATATAATTGGATTCTGACAGTTCTCTTAACCACCACAAAAAAGGTTATAAAATCAGCCATGGCCATGTGATGACCAGCACAACTTACAACTTTAATTCTGGGCTGTGAGTCAAGGACTACCTGTAGTATTGATGCTAACTTTATTCTGGTCTCTCTGTGTTATAATTTTCATAAAAGGGTATCTGTCATGAAAAGAAAATCCCATCATTATGACCCTCTTTCAGAGTGGGAATATAAACTGTCCTTCATTTCAGATATTTATGTCCATTGTTCGTTATGTGGCAACATTTTAGAGGAAATTCTAAAACTGTATGAGATCTCTAAAACTGGACTCAGAGATCACAAGCTATCAATCCCCTTCCCCCTTCTTGGCTTCCAAGATCATAAGTTTCACTGTCTATCATACAGGCCAGTGAGCTATTGGAGATGATAGATCAGCAACATCATGAAGACTGCAGGTGCCCCACCGTGACTCTAGGAAACAGCCATCTATGCTAAGCCATGAAACCTAAAAAGAAAAAATCAGAAGCCTAGCACAAAACTTCTCAAATCAGCTTTTTAATATGAATCAAATCTTTTTTTTCTAAATTATAGTCATGACCCAGTATTACTTTTAATATAGTATATGTGCTGTGTATTTCCTGGGAGAAATGCATGGATTTCATTTTTTTAGGATTAAGTTTTGGATTAAGCTTTCTATTCCTTTCACTTAACCAAATTTGTGACACAAAATGAAACTAGAGAAATATATTGAAAATGTTGTCCTACTAGCTGTCATAGAGAGCAATGGCTCAAATGTGCATCTGATTCTGATTTCAGAAAAAAAGCAAAAAAAAAAAGCAGTTTTAGGTCATTTTACAACCTTAATTCAAGCAAGAATTTCACCAGTGGTCATCAGGAGTTGTTTGAACAATATCAATATTTATCTGCTACACAAAATCTATTTGCTCTATTAAGTTTGCACAAAGCTTAGGTCTAACTAGATGTACCAATTTTAGCTTCCCTTTTTCAGTTTCTTAAGTCTGCCTCACAGCACTTGTGCCTATTTAAAAATATTATTTTATATATATTTTCACGCTATTTTGTAAACTTTATAAAACAGACTGTCTTTTTTGAGGACCTTCATCCTAACATACTGGGAAATGTGAATATTGAATGGCATTGAAAAGCAAGCATTTTGCAAATTCCCCCTGAAATACAACTTAATAAAAATATTTTCTACCCCTATGGAAAGCAAAAATTAGCCTCAAAAATGAAACGGTTGGAACTGCAGCACAATACACTAATTATGTAGTTTATTACAATGATGCAATGTTTCATAATAGCATTTCTTCATTTAGACAGTTTTTGTAAGTGCATAAAAATAACACTGTTTGTCACAGCCTGAAAATTACTTGTTTAGCAGAGTTTGTTTACTTAAACAATATATATTTTGGTCTTAAGGGACGATTCCCCTATCCTGAATAGAATAACAAATATCAGTGTTTACATGTGTCAAAGTTCTCAAGGAATGCAGTTTTCTTAATGTTTTGTAGTAACATTTTTCTTATATTGTTGTAACTCATTTCCTTTTCTCATTCTCACTGCTACAATATTTTGATACATTTTTTTGCAAAAATGATGAAATCCCAAATTCCCGAAAACAGAACAAATGGATGGGATAAATCATCTGAATAAAAATCCTTAATTGGCCTTGCTGATTGAGGAGGTGGACACTTAAATCTGGAAAGTAACTACCATACAAAAGACATATTTTATAAAGCAGATAACCTTGACAATATCTTAACATGGCTTGAGATACCTACTTATATATTTTGTGAAATATTGCAGAAATCCTGAGCTCCAGAGTCCTGCACTATGTTTCATCATGAGAGGCAAAATGAAAGGAGATTTGCCATTTGCCAGTTCTTTTTCCTAGGTCTTTTCTTAACCCTTGATAGGTTTTTAGGACCCATGAGTGGGGAACAGAATGGAGAAGACAGTTATTAACCTGCCATCCTGCTTGACAATTTCTCAGGGACATTCTGTATGAGATCTATAGCAGGGCTTTTCAACCTTTTCAACCAATGTATCACTTTTAGGATATGGCAATATCCGAGTACCACCAATCGCCTAGCAAGGTGTCAAAAACATGATGACCAAAAAAAAAAAAAAAAAAGGAAAAAAAGTGATAAGGTATAGGTAGTCCTCGACTTACAACAGTTTGCTTATTGACTGTTCGAAGTTACAATGGCACTGAAAAAAGTGCCTCCCAAGCCACAGCCTCCCAAGACATTTGTCTGCCCACCCAGCGGCGCTCTTCCTCCTGTCCGAGGTTTTCATTGTTGTGAGAATTTCTGTTGAGGATTGGCAGTGGGGGTGGGTTGGGGGGTGTTTGGTTTTTATCCCCCCCTCCCCGTCTGCTGGGTGGTTGCAGCAGGTTTTGGTCACCTCACATGACTCTGGGACACTGTGACCATCATAAACATGAATCAGTTGCCAAGCATCTGAATGTAAATCACAAGACCCTGGAGATGCCGCAACATTCCAGCTGATTGGCGCTTCTTATGGGCTCAGTAGAAGCGCCAGGATCAGTGCTGCTTTCCAGTTGATTGGCGCTTCTTCTGGGCTCAGCGGAAGCGCCAGGATCAGTGCTGAGCTCCAGCTGGAGCCTGGTGCTGATCCTGGTGCTTCTACTGAGCCATGATAGCCCTGCAGCTCCAGCCATCTCTCGCTCAGGCTTGTGCGGTGCTGCCACCGGTTCAGCTCATTCCCTTCCCCCACTACCACTTTTCTAGGATGGTCGCATACCACCTGCCAGGTGCCAATGTACCATAGGTGGTACCCATACCACTGGTTGAAAAGCCCTGATCTATAGCATCTATAGATTTACAGATGAGCTATAGACCCCTTCTGTCTTTCCCAGCAGGTTTGAATCATAAGAGGACTTTCACAAGTTATTTAACAGACTAACAGAATAACCGAGTTAGAAGGAGGTCTTCTAGTTCAAAGCCCTGCTCAAGCAGGAGACCTTATACTATTCTGGACTTTAGTCCTGTCCTCTAAATTCTAGATCCAGCATGATGGCTGTTATCAGAGCAACCTGCAGGCACAACACTTGGTTTTATACTTCATGTACCGTATTTTCCAGCGTATAAGACGACTTTCTAAACCCTGAAAATCTTCTCAAAAGTCGGGGGTCGTCTTATACGCCCAGTCGTCTTATACGCCGGAAAATACGGGTATTCTATTTTATTCCTTTACACATGTGGTTTGGCATATTACTCATCAAGTTTTCTCTCCCCCCCCCCTCTCTCTTGCTCAAACTCTATATTTTAACTGGAAAAGTTGGGGGTCGTCTTATACGCCGGAAAATACAGTATTTATTATTGGTTGCATGATTAAGTATGTGGTACAGAAAACTATTTTTTTCCTGAGTTCTACAGATCAAAGATGACTGGTACTAATGAGAAACTTTACCAAAGGCATAGCTAAGCTAGTAACACCTACATACAAGAATGATACAATGAAAAAAAATTATTTCCTTAGGTAACACAAGCTGTCATGGAGAGAGAGAGAGAGAGGGAGGGAGGGAGGGAGGGAGGGAGAAATAATACAACTAGGATTTATATGGATAAATTGATGCACATGTTTTTAAATTCATTTTTCTCTAGTAATTCATGTCATTAATTGATAATGTATCAACAAAATCTGCATATTTCTGGTACTTAATCAAAGAAATGTTTTTGAAAAAAAAAACCCAAATCCTAGCTTTAGTTTGGAAGGAGTTGAAAATCCTGATCGTTCTTCCATCCCAGGCCTCATTATGAATGTATTGAGTAGCAGGCATGTATGGGACAGATGAATTTCATCTTATCCATTCTTCCCTGTTCATCTAAATAAAAAAAATTTGGGGGGGGAGGAGGAGTATTTTTGTGTATTTATAAAGTTTACACTGTTTGTAGCCAGTAATATTTTACAAGAGGCATTCTATCCTACAGTCTGTGGCTAAATTTGACTAAATCTCATAACATATAATAACAGCAGCAGCGGTAGTAGCAGCCTCCAACTCTAAAAGTATTTTTTCTATATTAGTATTCCAAGAAGCTGGGAAAGCCCTGGTTATTTCAAAGAGTTTGGGGGGGGGGTTTGTTTTGAGGAGAATGGCTACAATATGTGCTACTTTTGTGTATTCCATTGGCACCATTTTGTTGCAATCATAATTAGCTGTTTTGCCTTTTGTTATTTTGATGTACTGTTTTTAATCCTCTTATTGAAGAGTGTTTTATAAGTTGCCTTGAGGACTCCATGGATAATGCCTATAATCCCTACTAAAGAAATAAATGGGTTCATATATACGTCTTTCAACATCACTTTTCTCTAGTGAAAAAATAGAGATGAAGTAATTACTAGAGGTGATGATTGGTTGATACTTATGTGTAATAAGTAAATAAAAGTAGTGCTTGTGCATGAAATTATTCACTTATTAAAAGCAATCTATTTCATTTGTTACATTAACATATCAATTTTAGTCTTTTCTCTTCCAGTGAATCAATGCTGAAAAATAGTGATTGACCCAAAATTGCTGGTTAGTTCCATGGTTAAGAGCTGGACTTGAATCAGGATCTACCTAATCATCACTTTAAGCTCCAAAACATTTTTTCTCTCACTTGATTAACATATTACTTAATTAAACTATCCTAAGTGTTTGTCATTATTACATTAAATAATCTTCTAGTTGGTGGGTCACAGAGAAAGTATGTTAGCTTGCAAGGTAATTGCTAGATTACAGATCTATGCATGACGCATCCGGCCCGCGGGTCAGCAGTTTGACACCCTTGAAGTAAGGGAAAGGATCTGAATGAAGGTGGTCAGATCTTGTAGAGTGGAATTGATAAATATATTTATGAGACAACCATTGTAAGTTTAATTATGATCAAAATGGCTACAAATCAGAAAGCATATATTAGTATTATCTGGATTTTTTTCAGAGATATTTTTTTACCTTCTACTACAGTGCATTCCAACTGGATTACACTAATTAAAACATAGTAACTAAAACAACATAGTTTTACATGTATATAAAAACTAGGAATTTGTATATTAAGATAGTTTAATGCTGTGATATGGTCCACTGAGTGATATCAATTAAGTAATCAGAGATGAGCTCTGGAGAATTAATGTGATCATGTGATGAGGGATGATGATATATATTGCCTCTAGGGCAGGGGTGTCAAACTCGCAACGTCACGTGACGTGTGGCGATGTATCGTGACTTTTTTTCCATTGACAGCAATGGGGTGGGCGCGGTTTCACTACGATGCATCCGGTCCGCGAGCCGGCAGATTGACACCCCTGCTCTAGGGCAATAGGAATGGATAGATAGGAATAAAATAAGACATTATAGAACAAGAATTGCTGAGCTATTTGGAGCTCCAAGAATGAATGTAAATGGTAATAGTTTGGTGTTCATAACTGCTTGGTGACTTTAGGGAAAACTCCGCTTGTTTTGAATATATGCTTAAACCAAAAGATCTATTCATAAATGCACATAGAAGAGGAATGAAGCAAAAAAAGCATATTGGATTTGATCGTTTATAATAACATTGTAATTATGATGAATTAGTGGAGAATACAGGGGTGATCAGAGACTATGAGCATGGGAGACACCAATTTTTTTTGGTAGAGTCAAGAACTGATCTTGGGAAAAGAAGTCATGGAAGAAAAGGAAAGAAATGAATAAAAATGGAGTGAAAATAGAATGCAAGTATAGGGTGGCATGAATGCTCTAGTAGTGGATTCCTCCCCTTGAAAGATATTAGATGATTTCCAGAATCACTTCCAATCCTTATGTTTTAAGATCTATAATAATAATCTTCCCCTCCAAGATCCTACGCATTTACTAATAGTTGCTGAAGGAACAATAAAAAAAAATCATATTTGACTGGATCAAAGCAGGGACTTTCTACTAATATCTTTTCTGTTCCTTATTGAATCAAAGCAGGCCTTTCTTGTAACTCCTAAAAATAGCTGGTCCATAGCAGTTGCACTACTTCGCAATGAACTCTCATTTTCTGCTTAACTCACTCTCTCTCCACTTTCCCTGCTATTTGGAACCCAGTGAACATTGGTTAAATAAATAAAGGTTCTTCCTACTCAGCCTTGAGCTTCATTATTCTGCCAGAACAAGATTAATCTCCCAACAGAATGAATAAAAGTGGACACAAGGAAAGAAGTTATTGAGTTGCCTGAACAGAATAAAATAATTATATAATAGAACATAAAATCATAGGGCTGGAAGGGGCTTTGGAGATCTTCTAGTCTAACCTCCTACTCAAAACAGAAGCCTTACAACATCCCAGTCAAATGGTGTCCATTTTTTGAAAACCTCCAGTGATGGAGCACTTACAACTCAAGGAGGCAAGCTACTCCATTGATTAATGATTCTCACTGTCAGGAAGTTTCTCCTTAGTTCCAAACTGGATTTCCCTTTAACATTAATGTATGGAGTTACTTGTATCTCAGGTATAGCTCTGATTTAATGCAGTAGCTAGTCCTCAGTTTGAGAAGACAATTCCCCACATTACCTCCTCGCAGGGTCCCTTCAGTCTCAGCCAATTAAGCATAGCCACTCCTGTTGGTAACCTCCAACCAATGAGGGAGTTCTATGTGTAGTTTCACTCTGCCCAAATGTTAATATAAACAGAAGGTCCCTGTGACAGAATGGAGATCTATCTGCCCATGAGACCTACCCAGTATACCTGTGATAATAGCCTAAATTTGAGACCGAGTGGGGAGAAAACCAGGTAAATTTGGAATTGGACTCAAAGGGCAGAAAGAAAACTGTCTCTCTCTACTTTTTTTTTTAAAAAAAGTTTTTTATTAATAAAACAATTAAAACAAAAAAGGACATGACATGACATTCCAGTATATATAATCCTAACAATTCGTTCCTTATCATATTTAAAGTTCTATATATACCGGTACATCTCTCTCTATATATATATATACATATATTCCCCTATATAATACAATATTATGCAATCTCGAGCTTGTTTCTCTATATATTACCATATAATTTTATATACCACAAACTTAAACTTTAACTCAAAACCCGAACAGTACTTCTTGACTCATACCAGCAGTAAAATTTGTCCCAGATTCCAAAATAGTCCGTTTCTGTCTTGTCCTTTAGTTCCATGGTTAGCCTCTCCATGTCCGCACACGATAAAAATTTTTGTAGAATCTCTTCTTCAGTAGGAATTTCTTTGTTTCTCCAATTTTGTGCATAGGTCAGTCTGGCGGCTGTGAAGATGTGTAGCATTAGGTAGAGTGTCCCTTTATCATATTTTTGTATGGTAATACCAAGTAGGAAGAGTTCTGGTTTTAGTTCTACCTCTGTTGTTAATATTTCTTCTAAGCATTTTTTAACCTTGTTCCAAAAAACACGGGCTTTCGGGCACTCCCACCACATATGATAATATGTCCCTCTTGCCAAATTACATTTCCAACATGTAGGGGAAATGTTGGGGGCCATTTTAGCTAGTCTTGTGGGCGGGTAGTGTTAATATAAACAGAAGGTCTCTGTGACAGAATGGAGATCTATCTGCCCATCAGACCTACCCAGCATACCTGTGATAATAACCTAAAGTTGAGACCGAGTGGGGAGAAAACCAGGTAAATTTGGAATTGGACTCAAAGGGCAGAAAGAAAACTGGCTGGCAAGAAACAATGGAATGAAGTACTCTCAGGGTGCTGAAAGGATATAGGACCGGGTGAATTGAATCACCAAGGAGGATGATAAGACAGGGAAAAGCCTGTCTACCAAGTACAGATTTACGTTGGGAAAAGAGGAACCAAAGACATTTTTTTTAAAAAAAAAAAAATCAAAGTTGCACCAGCCACAAAGCATTGCCAGCAAAGTTTTAAATAAAGTTCTTGATTAACTGTTTGGGGAATTTATTCACTTTCTAGCTACATAACAGATCACGACAGGGACAGGATCATATTAATAGAAACAGTGCTGTTCAGGGTAGAGAAATGCGGTAATTAATCTCAAAATAGTAAAGCAATCAGGTCATAAAGCAATTTGTTGCAATTCTTTGAAGCCAGAAGCCAGGAGGAATGGCAGGCTGAAGCTTTGTTTGTATGTATTAATTGCTGCTTGCAAAATTATCTGATTGAGATAGTCAATTTATCCTTAATGTCTCTCTCTACTTGACATGCAACAAAAATAAATAAGTGTATCTTGATGACAAAAACATCCTTGTCACTGTGTCTGATCTGATGTCTTAAAACCTCATGACAGGCTTCTTCACAAGGATGCTGTTATTTAGAGTCTGATGCTAGAAACAGAGGATAGGGTCTTTTTGTTTTTCACTTTGGAACTATGGCATCCAACTTCTCCAAGACTATGATAAACACCCATCTATTGATCTGTCTGTCTGTCTGTTTGTCTATCAAAAAGCTGCATTTCTTCAATTTAGCCATCTAAATCAGGGCTTTTCAACCAGTGGTACGAGTACCACCTGTGGTACATTGGCACCTGGCAGGTGGTACGCGACCATCCTAGAAAAGTGGTAGCGGGGGAGGGGAATGAGCCAAACCGGTGGCAGCACCGCACAAGCCTGAGCGAGAGATGGCTGGAGCTGCAGGGCTGTCAGGGCTCAGTGGAAGCGCCAGGATCAGTGCCAGGCTCCAGCTGGAGCTCGGCACTGATCCTGGTGCTTCTGCTGAGCCCAGAAGAAGCGCCGATCAGCTTGAATGTTGCAGCCTCTCCAGGGTCTTGTGATTTACATTCAGATGCTTGGCAACTGATTCATATTTATGACGGTCACAGTGTCCCAGGGTCATGTGAAGTGACCAAAACCTGCTGCAACCACCCAGCAGACGGGAGGGGGGAATAAAAATCAAACACCCTCCCACCCCACCCCCGCTGCCAATCCCCAACAGAAATGCTCACAACAATGAAAACCTCAGACAGGAGGAAGAGCTCTGCTGGGTGGGTAGGCAGGTGTCTTGCTCGGCTGTGGCTTGGGGAGCACTTTTTTCAGTGCCATTGTAACTTCAAACAGTCACTAAATGAACTGTTGTAAGTTGAGGACTACCTGTACTTCATCACTTTTTTTCCTTTTTTGGGGGGGGGGTCAAATTTTTGACACCTTGCTAGGCGACTGGTGGTACTCGGATGTTGCCATATCCTAAAAGTGGTACAATGGGTGAAAAGGTTGAAAAGCCCGATCTAAATGACTTGTCTTGGTGTGTTGTTTAAATGTTGTTCATTAATATAAAAATACAAGTAATGATGATAAACCAGCCCTGAAGGAGAGGCTGCAGCTACCAGCTAAGACCCAGAGTAACTACAAGCATGATGAATTTTTGGCCCCAGCGACTATTGAGACCACAGCACAGGATATATCAAGATATATCACTTTTCCTCAAAGAAAATTCACTTGATAAAATAAAATGTTAAGATTGCCACATTTTATTTATTTATTTATTATCGCCAGAAATCTTTCAGTCAAATCTAAAAGAATAGTTGAATATAGAATAGCTACATTCATATTTACATTAAAAATATTTAGAGAATTATATCACCTTTTCCCCAAATGATTCCTTTGTTTGGATATTTATTCATTTATGAATACCACCAGATTCCAGAATGGCATCAGGAGATTTGCAATATACAACTGCAACACAACTCCCTTCATAACTCACAAATATTGTCTTTTAGTAACAAAAAACAATAAAAACTAATTCCATCATAAAAAAGCATCTATCTGTGAGTTACTTCTTCATACAGGAGATAATTCAAATCAAACTCAAAAAACCTACCCTTCCCATGGTACTTTTTTAACCACTTTTCTGTAGGGGAATCAGATATGGACTAGTAGATGCCTCAATGTGAGTAAACCCTTGTGTCATTCCTGGACTTGTACCTATGGGGAAAGACTACATCATAGTGTAGGGGTAACTATTGTGAAGGACTAGTTGGGGCAGATTCTGCTTGAAGGAGGACATTCTGGAGAGCCATCAGTGTCATCACAACATTTACCTGCTAGCACTTTACATCCCAATTATTCTAGTTCAGGGATCTTCAAACTTGGCCCTTTTATGACTTGTGGACTTCAACTCACAGAATTCCTCAGCCAGACATGCTGGCTGAGGAATTCTGTGAGTTGAAGTCCACAAGTCATAAAAGGGCCAAGTATGAAGACCCCTGTTCTAGTTAAACTATTGGCACAACAGGATGGCTTTAATTGTAGCATTGGATCCAAATTTTGCTGGCCAATGATCAGCATAAAGAATTAATATCTCTGTCAAAGCATTTATCAATGGATAAGCAGAATGAGGATCTAGAATAGATCTCAAAACAGTACTCAGTCAGAGAAGGTAATTTATTCCAACACTGTTTCTACTAGTTAACTGAAACTCTGTTTTAAAATGCAGGTCTTATCACCAAAGGATTTGCTCTTCCTAATGACACTAGAAGCTTGCTTGATTTAATTGTGGAAGGGCTGATTGTTGTAGATAGTTGCTTCATTTACAGTAAAGCCTCAGTCCTCTCTCGGACTGAATTTCCACTCAACTGTATGAGAATTTGCTTCTTCTGCTAATCCCCTCGGAACCCAGTAATTGCCTTACTATTTAAGTCCTAGATATGGAGTCTCAAGAGAGTTATTATCTTTTCCTAACTTGTCACTGAGCTATTGAAAGTAGATCTGCTCAGTCATCAAAAGGCTAAAGGGAGGTCCTATTTCCCAGTCTCTCTGCAGCAGCTCTTAGCAGAGAATAGAAAGAAATTGGTCCAGTCATGCGGCATGTGGTCCCCTCAGGGAATGAAGAGAGTTTCAATGCTCTTCAGCTTTGTGGTCCTCAGCCCTTAGTGTGCATGAGCTGAAAAGAAATAAAGAGAAAGAGAGGGAGAGAATCTGCATTCTCTTATTGGTATAAGTAAATTGCAAAAGGGAGAACTATCGGCGCTCTTGAATGTTACTTTTTTTTTTTAACTCACTATAGAGCACTTATTTATTTTTTGCATCCGTTCAGGAAAAGAAGAATCCAAATCAACAAAACTCATCCAACTTTGCAAAATCCAACAAAGTGACAAAGCTTTGTAGCTAGCCAAGGAACCTCAAGAACTGAATTTTCTGATGGATTGACCCATTGCGCAGGTTAGAACTTGCATGCCATTTCTCCCTGAAAATCCCTTTCTTGACAAGAATTGGATGACATGTAGAGGCCAAATCCTTCCTGCAATAAATTTATATTCTATCCAATCACTGGTTACAATTCTCCAACTACTTTCACTAGAGAACCAATTTCGTATGGTAATTAGAAGTACAGGCAGGCAGGCTAAAAAC
>NW_015386909.1:212253-225503 GCF_001527695.2 Protobothrops mucrosquamatus | reverse complement strand
TGCTCAGGCAGGAAACCCTATACCATTTCGGACAAATGGCTGTCCAGTCTCTTCTTAAAAACCTCCAGTGTTGGAGCATTCACCGCTTCTGGAGGCAGGTTGTTCCACTGGTTAATTGTTCTAACTGTCAGGAAGTTTCTCCTTAGTTCTAGGTTGCTTCTCTCCTTGATTAGTTTCCATCCGTTGCTTCTTGTCCTGCTTTCAGGCGCCTTGGAAAATAGCTTGACTCCCTCTTCTTTGTGGCAGCCCCTGAGATATTGGAATACTGCTATCATGTCCCCCCTCGTCTGTTAAACTAGACATACCCAATTCCAGCAACCTTTCCTTATATGCTTTAGCCTCCAGTCCCCTAATCATCTTTGTTGCTCTTCTCTGTACTCTTTCTAGAGTCTCTACATCTCTTTTACAAGGTGGTGACCAAAACTGGATGCAGTATTCCAAGTGTGGCCTTACCAAGGCATTGTAAAGTGATATTAATACTTCACGTGATGGCAATCCACTTCTGAAATCTTGCCAAGAAAACGGCAAAGACTAGTTCAGGCAGTCGCCAGGAATAAAAAATGACTCAAAGTCCCAAGCCCCCAAAAGACCCCTAACCTTAAACCACTTTCACTAAAGCAATATAAGGAATCACGGTTAATATATTGTTAATATATACCATGTATTTGATGCATATGTCCAGAGCAGGTAACAAAAGCAAATTCAGAATTTTTAAAACTTTTTTTTTAAATTATCCTTGGTAATACCTAAGTGTTAATGAAGGTCACTTCCAGTATTCCATAGCACAAATTGAGAGTATCAGGCAGATGACCCCATGTATTAGTATTACTGAAGCAAACATTTCTAGTTTTAAAATGTTTATTTTACATAAGCCCAAAAAGACCCAGACAATGATATGATGACAGAAGAGAAAAATGATCAATCTCAGGCTGAGATTGACCAGCTGTTTCTCAAAAGTGAGAATGCAAAGCAGGCAGAAACAGGAGGATCTGCAGGGAGGGGTTTAAAGAAGTCAAGATGGTGGCCACAACTGTGTGATCAAAGCCCTGCTCCTTTTTTTTAGAGAGTCGGGATGCTTGTTAAAAAGGATGGGCTTCAATTGCATTGGTGGGACTGTGATCTTGACTTTAGATATAGCCGAGCAGGACTGAGCTGCTATTTACCCAGGTAAGCTTTGATGAGCTTTGGTAAAAGAAACACAAAAGAAACAAGTGTACGGAAAGAACAGTGTTTCTCAATCTTGGCAATTTTAAGACACCTGGACTTCAATTCCCAGAATTCCCCAGCCAGCATGGAGTTCAGATAGCTTAAAGCTGCCATGTTTGAGAAGCAATGCTATAGAGCAGGGGTAGTCAACCTTGGCTCTTTTATGACTCGTGGACTTCAACTCCCAGAATTCCTGAGCAAGCATGGCTCAGCTTGGAAACCTCTCCCTTTCCCCTCAGCATGGCTGGCTCAGGAATTCTGGGAGTTGAAGTCCACGAGTCATAAAAGAGCCAAGGTTGCCTACCCCTGCTATAGAGCAAAGCAAGACAAGGCAGAAGGGTTTTATGCTCAGATTGCCTCAAGCCTTCTATAAGCACAATAAAAACCCATTGTAGGTTAGGGCACCCTGCTAGAAACCAGGAGACGGTGAGAGCTAGTTCTGGCTTAGGCATGAAAGCCAGCTGACTGGCTTTGGGCCAGTTTCCTTAAGCCCACCTCACCTCACCGCATTGTTGTTATAGGGCAGGGGTGTCAAACTGCCGGCCCGCAGGCCGGACACGTCACGTGGAAGCCGCGCCCCCCCATTGCCGGCAATGGGAAAACCGACTTGATACGTTATGTGACATTGCGAGTTTGACATGTCTGTTATAGGGAAAACAGCAGGAAGAAGGAGTATTAAGTTTGTTCACCCACTTGAGATATTTATAAAAATATAAAGACAGGAGCTAAAATGACCTAAAAAATGTTCATCTCTGACTAAGTTTCTTATAGGAGAGAAATAGAAGAAACATCAACCCATGTAGGAGATCTGATTGCTAAATAAACAATTACATTTTTTAAGCTGCCTGCAAATTCTGAAGTTCCTGGTTGACGCCCAGAGTCATTCGTCTCAGATGCTGATATTCGACAAGAAAATGTGGTGCCAAAAATAATGCTATTTATAGGACCAGACTTTGTAGATGATTTATCAAGGAAGAAGTCTTTCTTTCCTTAGTTTAATTGTTATTTTTGCAAAAGAAAGGCAATGTGGCTATAGAGAAGAATTGAGAATATTATGATTTTGCAAACACAGTGATAGTACAGGTCAGTGGCCTTCAAACTTGGCCCTTTTATGACTTGTGTACTTCAACTCCCAGAATTCCTCAGCCAGGCATGCTGGCTGAGGAATTCTGGGAGTTGAAGTCCACAAGTCATAAAAGGGCCAAGTTTGAAGACCCATGGTACAGATAGTCCTTGACTTACATCTACAATTGGAACCAAAATTTCTGTTGCTAAACAAGTCAGTTGTTAAATCACCTTTTTTTGCCACAGTTGTTAAGCAAAACATTGTAGTTGTTAAGTGAGTCACATGGTCATTAAACAAATCTGGCTTCCCTCATTGACTTTGCTGGAAGCCGTTTGGAAAGAACACAAATGGGGATCACGTGACCTTAGGATGCTGCAACCATTGTAAATTGCCCATTGCCAAACCCCTGAATTTTGATCACATGATCATGGGACCAATGCTGTGCGAGGACCTGTCATAAGTCACTTTTTCCAGTGCCATTCAGTGGTGGGATTCAGCCAGTTCGCACCACTTCAGCAGAACTGGTAGCTAATTTTTTTGTTGCCCAGGCCCAGAACGGATTTCCGGAAGCAGCATCCACACAGAGAACCGGATGTTCACCTATTTGAATCCCACCACTGGTGCCATTATAACTTTGAATGGTTACTAAATGAATGGTTGTAAGTTGAGGACTGTCTGTGCTTATGAATGAACCATCTGGCAACCTTTTATGAAATATGTTGTTGTTGTTAGTTGCGAAGTTGTGTCCAATCCATCGTGACCCCATGGACAATGTTCCTTCAGACCTTCCTGTCCTCTACTATCTTCTGGAGTCTATTTAAGCTCATGCCTACTGCTTCAGTGACTCCATCCAGCCACCTCATTCTCTGTGGTCCTCTTCTATTGCCCTCAATCTTTCCCAGCATCAGGCTCTTCTCCAGTGAGTCCTTCCTTCTCATTAGGTGGCTAAAATATTTGAGTTTCAACTTCAGGATCTGGCCTTCTAAAGAGCAGTCAGGTTGATCTCCTCTAGGACTGACCAGTTTGATCACCTTGCCCTCCAAGGGACTCGCAGGAGTCTTCTCCAGCACCATAGTTCAAAGGCCTCAATTCTTTGGCACTCAACCTTTTTTATGGTCCAACTTTCACAGCCATACATTGCAATTGGGAAAATTGTGGCTTTGACTATACACACTTTTGTTGGCAGGGTGATGTCTCTGCTTTTTAGTATGCTGTCTAGATTTGCCATAGCTTTCCTCCCCAGGAGCAAGTGTCTTTTAATTTCTTGGCTGCAGTCCCCATCTGTGGTGACCTTGGAGCCCAGGAAGATAAAATCTGTCACCACCTCCATTTCTTCCCCATCTATTTGCCAGGAATTGAGAGGGCCGAATGCCATGATCTTGGTTTTCTTAATGTTGAGTTTCAAGCCAACTTTTGCACTCTCCTTCTTCACCCGCATCAAGAGGCTCTTTAGTTCCTCTTCACTTTCTGCCATTAGAGTGGCATCATTTGCATATCTTAGGTTGTTGATATTTCTCCCGGCAATCTTAATTCCAACTTGTTGATATTTAGAAAACACAAGGCTCACAAATGTAGGAATTCCATGAAATATGTTTATATGGAGGAAGAATTTAAGGAAGGACATTTCATTTTGTTTTTATAAAATAGAAGGGAAAAATAACCTTTAAAAAAACTCACTCAGATTGGACTGGATTCAGCTAATAACTAAAGATTGAGTTCAACCTCAATGGAAATTCATAGAAATGGTGACACTTGAGACCAATCTGGGATGAGTAAAAAAAAAGTCAAGATTTAAATGTAAGATGCCTCATGCCTTTATGGTAAAAAAAGGCTAGGGCATTGAACACATCGACATGACTACCATCTTCACTTTTTTGACCTCCTCAGTAGACACATGCTGCTAGTGATCCAGCCAGAAGCAAGTGGTTTTTCAAGCAAGCACAGGAATGCATTATAATTGCCTCCACACAGCCTTAAAGTTGAACAGTTTTGTCAGGAAAAAAATGTTGACAATCCTAATTCAGCCTGACAAATATTGGCTGAAGATATGGGGACTGCTTGTAAAAAATAAGCACTTTATGGGAAATTGCATTAACAGTATCTGAAATGGGAGGCAGATTATATTAAATTGCAGACTACATGGAATGATATGGAAAGAATTTGCATTTGGGGATAAAAGAAGAATATTATAAACATGAAATGAGACATATCTGCCCACTGTGAGTAGGAACAGGAGTAGTACCTACCTCATTATTTTAAATTTGTCAATCTTGCCTATAAACCAGGGGTTTGGACAATAAATGGAGTGCAACTGTCTGTACCAGTGGTGAGACAGAATGATTTATTCTGGCTTTGGAAACTGTATAATCCGGATGTGTTTATCGTTCATTCTGAACCCCAAACTTTGCAAAAACAATTGAATTTCCTGAATTTTATGGAGGAACTATTCTTCTGTTGGTGCTCTTCAAGGAGGACAGGTGGCTTATTTTTCCTTAGAAAAATGTAGCATGGATTTTTTGCTCTGGCATTTCTGTTTCTGGACATTTACAAATGGGAAGTTACTACTTGTTTGGTGCAATTGTGATAAAAAATACAGATCCTAATTTAACACAGCATGCTGGGTGTATTTTTTATCATTCATGGCTGTCACTAGAGAAAGGAAAGAGAATTGAGAAAGCAGTTGGGATCTTTCTGATCCTCATCTCAAAACACTGGGACCCTCCACCAGCTCTTTCCCAAATCAACAACAAGGTTCCAATTGTTTCCCCCAGCTCTCAATAGCATAGGACTGTCTATTTCCCAAGATAAAAATTTTCAGTTTGATTCATTGCAATTGCTCGCCTGCCTTCCCCATTGCAGGCTCAATTCTTTTCTCCAATTCTATGAAATAATAGCCTGAGGTCAGATTACAGGAACTTCAATCTACCAACCTATTTTTTTTATTCACAGGGAACTATGGTAAAGCTGCTTTTTCCCTCCTAACGTAACATTTTTTATCAATAGTTCTTTAACACTTTTCATGATTGTATTTATTGTGGATTTTATTTTAAATGTCAAACGTCATCTTTTTTAATACATGGCTAGATTACATTTGATGGTATTAGCTTTTAGCACTATGCGTGTGAAATCATTTCATATTCAACCATGAATCTCTATGTAAGTTACTCTAACAGATTACAACATATTACACAAGTAGGTTAAAGCAAGTTATGAAACTACATAATTTTAAAAGGACTATTTTATTAAAAGAGGTTTAGTATAGTGAAATAAAAAAGATCATCTTTTTTATATCTGAAATTTTACAGCCGTTGATTTGCATTCATTAAGGAGCTTAAGTAAATTCTGTCTTTACTGGGCCAAGATAAGCCAATTAGGTGTTTTTTTTTTAGTCAAGAAAAAAAGCAAATTAAAAATAATACAATTTTGGCTGGTGGATTAAGACTAAGATAAAAATAGAGGAATCTGTGATTCCTCTTTAATAAGTAAAGCTGGGGCTTTTCATGTGAAAGTTAAAAAACACAGCATAACTCTATGTCATTACTTAAAGGATTTAAATCAGAAACTTACACATTAATACAAGTTCTGATATATTTTATTCCTTGCTGGGTTTTTTTTTTTTAACTTATGTGGTCTTTGTGCAGACATTGCATGAAATGTCTGGCTCCTTATTTGTCTTTGGGAAAACTCAATTTCCAAGGTTTGGGATTTAGAGATACAGCAAAAAAAAAAAAGGGGGGGGTATCCTACTATATCAGGGGCAGCCCATGGGCCTGGATGCGTCCTATGCAGGCCACACCCACCCTGGCTCCACAAAGGTAAAAGAAGTCACGATACGTCACATGACGCGATCGAGTTTGACACCCGTGTACTATATCTTATTTTAAGGAGGGCAGTCAACTTTCTGAAAGTCTGCCAGATCGGTTTTGTCAATCTTCTTTAAGGATATACCACTAAAAGAGTGGAGCAAAAAGGGAACATGCACAGAAGGGAGCAAAAAGTGAAGATGGCAGCGATGACAGCATGATTGATGATATTAAGTCCATTATTATTTTAGTTTTTATTGATATTTTATTTTATGGAGCAGTTCCACAGGCTGTGGATAAGGGGATAGGAATGTTTTAAATAGAACATAACATTATTTATAGAACTCTATAATGTGAATGGTTTTCCCAGTTGCAATGTATGGCTGTGAAAGTTGGACCATAAGAAAGGCTGAGCGCCAAAGAATTGAGGCCTTTGAACTATGGTGCTGGAGAAGACTCCTGCGAGTCCCCTGGACTGCAAGGCATTCAAACCGGTCAGTCTTAGAAGAGATCAACCCCGACTGCTCTTTAGAAGGCCAGATCCTGAAGTTGAAACTCAAGTACTTTGGCCACCTAATGAGAAGGAAGGACTCATTGGAGAAGAGCTTAATGCTGGGAAAGATTGAGGGCAAGAGAAGAAGGGGACGACAGAGAATGAGGTGGCAGGATGGAGTCACTGAAGCAGTAGGCGTGAGCTTAAATGGACTCCAGAAGATGGTAGAGGACAGGAAGGCCTGGAGGAATGTTGTCCATGGGGTCGCAATGGGTTGGACATGACTTTGTAACTAACAACAACAACAATAATGTGAAAAATTACTGGCTAATCTTTTTAACCCAGAAGTGCCTTAAATGGTGCCTCCGACACAAACGGGATGTGAAAAGAGGTTATCAAGTGATAAAAGAATACCTTAATTGAATAACATATTATGACAGCTTGCCTTTCGCATTCTCAGAATAGCTAAAAAAATTATGGAATGTGGAATGAATATTTCACTGTATCAGAGAATGAAGACAAATTATTTTTTGTGAGTTTGACCAAACAAGTACATCATGTTTGACTACAACTCCTAAAAGGAGCACAGGCATTTGAAAACTTTTATGGGGGCCATAAAAATTAAAGAGACACTGAGGGTGACAGGTTTCTGTCCCTAAAATACTAGGGACTAATGAATCTTTCTGAGGTCACCTCCTCTCCAATGAAATACTTCTCTTGTAAAGATTATTACCTGTGATTTAAACACCACTTACAGAAAATTTATTCTACTTTATCTCCTATAAAAGCCACAGATTTTTTTAGAGTTAAAAACAGGATAAAAATTACCATGTGACAATTACCTCCTTTATTAGAAAATCACAGATATATTTCTCGGTTTTGAAAGTACAAGATGTAATATCTTTAGTATACACTTTAGGAACACTGAGAAATAATATTTTTGCCAGTGGCAAACCTGATGTTCATAGCTTCTTAGAAAGTTTTCTGTCTCACCTGATCCATTAAGCTCCATTATTTTTGCAGAAATTAATCTGTTCCCCTTCCCCCCACCGTTCCCCACCTCACTCTCAGACTGGATTATGGCCCTGTGACATCCAAATTATATCATCAAATTCACATGTATAAAATCTTGACAGGCAGCTTTCAACACACAATTACACCCCTTAGCTTATCACACAAAACCTGACCTGAAGTGGATTGAATGATCCAGAAAAGATTGAATTCACAAGTCAGAGGGATTGCATTATTATTTGGTCAAGTGGCACTCAACTCATCGGCTTAGTTCTCTGGTCTTCTAACCTTCCAGTTCATTCATCCAAATGACTGTAATCATTGGAACTCTTCTTCTCAAAAGATTCATTGTCATGTTTTGCCAGCTATAGCACAAAAATGACCTGCTAATCATTTTTAGAGGACACATTTTCATGAAGTAGCTCGGTCTTATACCTCGCCCAACGCAGACACATTTATCTTTATTTCCATTTCACAATGTCCTTTCTCCTTTTCTTGCAATGCAAGTCTTCTTGTACAGTCTATATAACATCTTAGTGACAATACTGGTGATGAGGCAATTAGAGGGATTGCCCTTCTCCCTTATAACACTAGAGTTTTAGTAGTGGCTGGGTGTGTGGCTTCTGCAGAGGCATTCATATGTGTGAATTTTGGCATTAAACGGGTTTGTGTATAGGTAAATCTAGCATTTACATAGAAGGTTCTGTGTGGGTGGATGGGTGGGTGGATACACACATTTGTGCATGTCTTTGACTCAGTGTTAGGTCCTAGCAATTGCTTGGACAAGTTCTTGCTGTTTCTTGCAAGATTTCAGGCTTTGCCATGGCCTCCATTCATTTTGATAAAGCTCCAATGGGAGGGAGCTCTGTCCACTCCACTCTTAGCTCACCCCTTTCTCTGCCCATTGACCTGCCAGCTGAGCTATTTTCCTGAGAAGGGTCTCTAGTCTTCCATAAGGCAGGTAGTTCTGGGTTCAGAACAGCCCGAGTGGCAAGTTACTTGTAGACAACCTCTACATGCCAATAACCCATCACAGGTTTCCCCATCACACTTATGAGCTACTAACCATTCCTGGAAGGCAGGAAAGGACAATGTTAATTTCATCTTTTTTTCACCATTTTGAAAATGTAATCATTTTGCCCTGTTCCAAGTTAAAAGTAGTGTTTTTTTCAGCTTGTGCCAGCAGAAATATTTCTGCCTGATTTGCCTACTGCACATTACTTCCTTCTAGGCAAATGCCTGCATTTTGAATGGGCACAGCCAAAAGGCAGGGATGTTTCTTAGCTGGATCACTGATTCCCACCCTGCAGCTCTAATCTATTTTCACAATGTTTCAATGGTGGATATCATATGTAGTACCTGACAAACGTTGGTAGTACAGCCTATAATTTTGATAGGAGCAACTTAAGGGTGCAATGCAAATAGAAAACGAAATATCCCTCATAACTTTCCATAGATATCAATGATGGATTTCATCTCCGTGATATCCAACATACCTCCAGCCTCTCCTTCCAGCTCATTATTAAACTCCATTACATATTTTTACATGTCTATGGACTCTAATTTGTTTTTATTGACCCTTCGCTTCCACTCTCCATTGTTTTCTCAAGGGTCTCATCATCTAGATTTGATATGTTCTTCACTGTTGAATTTTCCAAATAGCATTCTCTATTGTTTATTTGTGCCTGTTTTTTTTTTAAGAAACAGTAATCCAGGGTTGCTCTCAAGCTTTATTTCTGTTACTCATAACAAAACTCATTTTCCCCGCCTTCATCCCTAAATGGCTTCAGGGAACACTCATATCTGGAGCAAAGCATTTTAAAAGTTCAGACTAATGATATAGGAATCTGTGGGTGAATGTCAAATTAGATTAGCTCTCCAATGTTTCACTTGTGAAGGCCTGTCAGGCAGACATTTTATTTCTAGTTCAATTTCAACATGAGGGACCACTGTGAGGTACAAGATGACTTTTAAAGCTGGAATAGTGCAGGCACGTGTGTGTAAAAATAATCAGGTCTGAGGCCAAATTAGTAAAAGTTGGACTGCTTCTTACTTCAATAAATAAAAAACCCTCCTTTTATTGGTGCTATATTTTTGTTAAAAAAAATAGTTGCCTTTTCATTTTTGATAATAATCCTACTCCTTTTCAAGGACATTCACAAAACTATATCACGGCCATCATTGTGCATGATGTGGAATCAGGCATAAACATCTGAAATGGTAACGTCCAAAGTTCAGAAATGGAGTGTTGCTCCACACAACCTTATTTTTATGCTAAACCAATCTCTTCTCATTCTTCAATAAAGTGACTAAACTAGTAGACCAGCGAAACACAGTGGATGTGGTATACTTAGATTTCAGTAAGGCATCTGACAAAGTAGACCACAACCTACTCCTTGGCAAGCTAGAAAAAGGTGGAATAGACAACATCACCGTAAGATGGATCTATAGCTGGCTGACAAACCATACTCAATGAGTAGTCCTCAATGGTACTACATCCACATGGAGGGAAGTAAATAGTGGGGTACCACAAGGTTCCATCTTAGGCCCAGTACTCTTCAATATCTTCATAAATGACTTAGATGAGGGAATTGAAGGGGAACTCATTAAATTTGCAGATGACACCAAATTGACAGGAGTAGCCAACAACCCAGAAGACAAACTCAGGATCCAAAAAGATCTTGACAAACTTGAACAATGGGCCCTATTCAACAAAATGAGTTTTAGTGTGGAGAAAAGCAAAGTCTTACATTTAGGCAGGAAAAACCAAAGGTACAAATACAGATTGGGCAAGACCTGGCTTAAAAACAGTAACTGTGAGAGGGACCTTGGAGTTCTAGTGGACAATCACTTGACTATGAGCCAGCAGTGTGCAGCAGCAACCAAAAAAGGTAATACAATCCTGGTTGTATAAACAGAGGCATAGAATCAAGATCACGTGAACAATTAGTACTGCTTTATAAAACCCTAGTAAGACCACACCTGGAATACTGCAACCAATTTTGGTCACCATATAAAAAAAAAAGATGTTGAGAGTTTGGAAAAAATTCAGAGAAGAGCAACTAAGATGATCAAAGGCGTGGAGACTAAAACATACAAAGAATGGCTATGGGACTTGGGTTTGGCTACTCTAAAGAACAGAAGAAATAGGGGAGACATGATAGCAGTGTTCCAGTATCTGAGGGGCTGCCACAAGGCAAAGGGGGGCAGATTGTTCACCAAAGCACCAGAGGGAAGGATGAGAAATAATGGTTGGAAACTGACTAAAGAGAGAAGCAACCTGGAATTAAGGAGAAACTTCCTGACAGTGAGGACAATCAACCAAAGGAACAGCTTACCCCAGAAGCTTCATCACCGGAGATTTTCAAGAAGAGACTAGACATTCACCTGTCTGAGACAATATAGGTTCTCCTGCTTGAGCAGGGGGCTGGACTAAAAGACCTCCAAGGTCTATTCTATTCTATTTATTTATTTATTTATTTATTTATTGCATTTATATCCCGCCCTTCTCCTTTCGGACTCAGGGCGGCTGACAGATTAGATAAAAAGCTAACATAAATACATATTACACCTAATTAAAAATTTAATTAAAACGAAATATTTGAAAGTGTCCAATTAAAAGTAATTAAAACCCCTATAAAATCCCCTAGGCCAGTCCCGCTTGCTGGAACAACCACGTCTTGAGGGCGCGGCGGAAGGAAGGGAGATCTATTCTTATCTATTCTATTCTATTCTATTCTATTCTATTCTAATTATTAGCTGCAATTAATAAAGTAGTGTTTTCCGTTTGCAAATTGCATTTGCTATATCAACCTCAGAGGGTTCTGCAGGGGAGCTAAAAAAACTACCAAGATGGGGTTCATGATCGGCCATCATTTTGGGGTTTTCAACTTCTAAGGATGCCCATGGATCAGATTGTTGTCTAAGGGGTATACTGAAGGCATTGGCTTTTACAAGTAATATTTCTAAAATACACATCTATCCTGAACTGTAATTGAATAGACACAGAAAATGAAAGATATTGGGGGTGGTGGTGTTAAAAGGGGGATTATGTAGTAGAATAGTAAAGCAGATTTGTTAATCAGGTGCCTGAAAGATGACAATGCTGGGAATTCTGGGAAATGTAGCTTTAACTTTAATATGGCTTAGTTAGAGCATCCATCCAGGTTTATGAAGCCCTACAGTTCAACTTTTCATAAAACTAGGACATGCAGTGGATAGGTTTAAGCCAGTCACATGTGGGTTTTTTCTTCTTCTACTTAATCTACTTCTCAAAGCTGTTATGAGGATAAAATGAGAAGGCTAAGTACATTTCAGCAATATTTTGTAGAGGAAAGAAGTGCTGTAATATGCTAAAATTTATGAAAAATGGCCATAAAAATAATTTGGGGGTGGTGGTGTTTTACTCCAACAGAGGACTTCTTCCAATATGACATTAGCCAGAACTGGCTCCGATTAGTCAAGGCAAACTGATCTCATTCATCAAACACAAACAAGCTCAGGTTTCAAAGGAAGCAAGCATATAATATACATAAGAATTGTCCTCCTAATTCTCCCATTCCAAGACAGCCTTACCGGGAAAGAGATCTAATTTATGCACACACACAATGGAAAAATGAAGCTCTTTTTTAAAAACCCTTGGATGAAGCTGGAGTGAGAATGGTAATGCAAAGACTAAATTTTCAATCGCGGGGCAAAACTGCACATTGAACTGAAACATGAAGTATGTTAATAGACTAACATGAAAAAGAATTGGAGGAGGAATTGCTGCAAAGCACTCCAATTTAGCAAATGCCTCCAAGTTACATGCTTGTTGCAAGGGTGAGCACCCTTTTCAAAGTGATTAATGAGACACGTTGGAAACCAAGTCAAGAAAGGCACTGTCCTAGGCAGAATTTTTTTTCTCAAAAGGACAAGCCTTTCTATAAAAACTCCAACACTTTCTAAAAGGTAAGAAAAGATGAACTTAGGTACAGTCCAGTAAACGTCCAAAATTGTAAATACTAATATTTGTAGAGAATAATGAAACTCCTGTGGGAAGTCAGCCCCAGAGAAGGAAATATTAAAAAGGGCAGAAAAATATATTTCCTTCAAGGATGTTAAAGAGACAGAAAAGCATGCCCAGTTTTTCTTAATAGCCCCAAGTCTGCCTCCCCCAAGCAGAAACCAACTCTGTACAAATGCAGATGTAAACTGTTAAGTCTGGAGAATAATGGTGAAGGAAGCAATGCATTTTGCTAACAGATCTTTATTCTCTCTCTACAGCTAACAACCAACAAGAGCAGAGGCACACAGGCCTCTATTTATACCCTCTGATCCCTGGGCAATCCCAACCAATAGCAGGCAGTCTTTTCCCGCCTTGCGCATGCGCGCAAGGCCGGCGCCGCTCAGTCTGGTCCTGGGCAGCTTTTGCAAATGCCCGGGACTCTTGCATCGTCCCGAGCCTGCTTCTGCAGGCTCAGGACACAACAACCCTCCCCCCTAGATAAAATAATGCTGCGCCCAACATGGACGCCACCTTTGGTAGAGCATGTGTTTACTAACCTTTGCATTAAATGCACAGAGTATGAGAAGTATGGGGCCGTTCTGTCGTTCTGAGAACCAATGCGCCCAACCCAGTTTCCTAAGAGCTAACCAGTCTGGACCTCTTGTTCAGGTTCCTATAACTCTT
>NW_015386909.1:181906-209418 GCF_001527695.2 Protobothrops mucrosquamatus | reverse complement strand
CGCACATATACAGATGAAGCTTCACTCGCTTGCCCACTGCTTGTGTAGCCCAGTTCCTAACAGGCCACAAACCAGTACTGGTACCAGTCCGGGGCCCAGGAATTTGGGATCCCTGCTGTAAGGGATTTTCTGCAGAGCTGCAATTGGGGAGGAATTATGGGGATGGGCAGGAGGGAAATGGAGAAGAATCTTAAACTGCATATCTTCTGTTTGCATGATATCTGCTATACAAGTAGTCCTCAATCTTCAAAGTTACAAGAGCCACCCCAAAAGCTACTTAAGACCTAGGTCTGAAGTTACAACATCTTCCTCCCCCCCATGGTTATGTGGCCAAATTTTGGCACGTCAACCAGTCTTCATTTATGCCCATGTGGTCATTTAACTGATTTACATCATTTGTTTCTGGAAACTGGCATTTCCATCCAGCTTCCAGAGTAAAAACATTAAGAGAACTATGGATTCTCTTAACAACCATGGTGTCACTTAAGAACAGCCATACTTGTTTAACAACCAGAACAAAAATCATAAAATCAGGTCTCATTAAGTGATGACCCGCTTTATGACCATCGTGATTTATGACTGTAATTGGCAGGCTCCGTCATGGTCATGTGCTATATTGTATTGCATTACAAGGCCCAGCTATGAAGTTGAGTGCTATTCCTGAGCATTTTGATGTAACTGAGACTAGGTAGGTCATAAACAGCTGGGGTAGGAAAGAGCATCATTTAAAACCACGGCTGTGAGCCGCTTGCAAGGATAATTAAAAAAGAGGATTGGGGATGAAACCGGAATCTCCTTTTTGTGTGTGTGTGTGTGCAAGAGGGCAAATCTGCCAAGAATCATTTATCCCAATAGCAGTAGGGAATGGCACATCATTTCCCCAAATGTTCTCAAAGATGCCATTTGGTTCTCAGAGCGATTTGAAGCAGTTCCTATTTTGGAAAAGCAAGAGTCAGGCAAAACCATGGGAGACAAATGCTTGTCAGGCTGAATTTGGCTGAAAGGCAACTGGTTCAGGCTCAATTTCCATAAAACTTCCCCAAATTGTAGAACTTCAACTGCTCTCGGTGGAGCATTTTGTTTGTTTGTTTTTCCTGCTTTATACATTTGAATTTCTGCCTAGCTTTCTTGGGACAAAGAATAGTTCTATATTGCATTTCACTTACAATCCTTACCAAATACCAAGGGAATCCTATAACAACAACAACAGCTTCATTGACACTTTGAATGTAATCGGCATATATCAAAATGAAATTTCATTGCATACAGCTCTCAAAGGATCACCACCTCCGATATACACTCCTTGTTCGTGGCCAGCTCAAGTTTCAGATCATCCATTTTAATCTCTAGAGAGCGAACGATGGCAAACAGGACAGATGGAAATGGAGCTCCATGTGGATTATCCCTCAAATTAGCTTGAATTCCTGCACGACAACCTCACCTCCTTTTCTTTTTCTGATCCTGACTCTTCCACCTTTTCCTTAAAGAGGACTTGCTTCTTTTTGCCCCTGGAGCACGCTGCCGCCACCACCAACTCCTCCAAAAGCTTCTCTCCCCTTCTCTGGGCCTGCCGACAGCCTCATCCCGTTCCTTTGCTCCATAAGCCCCGGGACCTCTCCTCCTCTGCCTCCTTTGGAAACAGCCCTGATTTGCAATAGAATCCGTCACTGGGCCAGCAGTCAGATCTTGCTGCCAGCAGAACAATTTCAAACAGCACCAACGACTTTTAATGGTCTCACCAACAGTTCTGAAACAGCTAGAAACTCTCCATGCCAGCAAAGATTGTCGGTCGTATGTTACCTTAGTTCCACCATGTTTCTCAAACACATTAAAACCTTCCTGATCATGTAGCCTATATTCCTTATAATGTGGAATAATGAACAATTACTAAAATAATGATTTGTCTGCATAATTACTAGAATAATGATGTGTCAGGAATAATGCATAATCACTAGGAAAATTCTGTGTCAGTAATATGTGACTAACCTAATGTGCATTGCACATGGATACAACGTATGTAGCAAACCCTCCATTGTATACCCGTGAGAAACGAACCTAATGTATTACAATGTGTATTTCAATGTGTATTCCTTTGTTCCTGAGAAAAGGAAAGTATAAAACTGAAGTTTGAACCCACCCTTGGGGTTCAGAATTGCTTATTGCTATTGCTTCTGAACCTGCGCAATAAATCTCTCTGCTAAAACCCTCTGGAATTCATAAGAGTCCTTTCGTTTTCCACAAGACTTATATCCCTCCCAGAACTTTTCACCTTCAAGAGACGATGCAGCCACAGCTGATCCAGGCGCCGCCATCTTAGAACTCAATCAGGACATCTATAGAATCAACAAACTGATTTCAAAATTATACCATAATATGGATGATTGCTTTGCACGCAAAATCCTACCACAGGTTTCTATGGATTTTATTGTTATGTTTTCAGGCTTCCTCTGCTATATCTGCTTTCCTTGGAAACTCAGGACAGATGTTCTCCCTCTATTCCCTCTTTTTTCTTTTGAGTAAATACATTATATAAGGATGCCTAAAGGAATCTATGCTTGGTAACCTGCCCCTTCTCCCCCTCCCCTCCCCCTTCCTCTTCCTCTTTTCTTGGGAAATGGTGTCATCACTTCCAAAGTAATTTAATAGCTATACTAGCTCAGTTCCAAACCTAAACTTTATCTTCATTTTGTTCCAGCTGCCCAGAAGACTTAAGTCAGCAGTGGTCATGGCTGAGCAACTCATGTTGATATAGCATGTTCTACCCAACTCAAAAAAATATAGTTGTTGTCAAAAATGTCACAGTCTGATATTTGAAAAAGTTCTGCCATGCCATACAGGTGGTCCACTTTTAGCAATTGCCTCATTAAGTGATTCCCCCCCCCCCACAGAGTTACAGTACAATGGTAACGAAAAAGTAATCTTATGACCAATGCTTGCATTTATGACTTTTGTCGGTCTGTAAAGCAAATGAAAGCTGAAGTAAGATGGTAAACACAGTTGTGGTTTCACTTAGTGACAACTTCACTTAATGACCAAGTTGCCAGTCCCAATAGTGGGTCACTAAAAGAGAATCAAATTAGTGCTATTTTAAACTGATGTTATATGAATAAAACTTCCATGTTTTCTCTAGATCAGGCATGTCAAACTGCCGGCCCGCAGACCGGATGCATCATACCGAAACCACGCCCACCCCATTGCCAGCAATGGGGAAAAAGTTGCGATACATAGCATAAGAACATTTCCTTTTGACAAGACCATGCCAAATACCTAATAGGCATTTAAGGGCTACAGTTTATTCTTTTAAACATTGCTAATTTAGTATGGTATAAAATGCACAGCTAAGCACTCCTTTGATAATTCTACCTCATTAATTGTAAGCTCTTATGCCAAATAGTTCAAATACTACACATATTTGTAATAGTATGATACTGCACATCAAAACAAAAGAGAAGTTTGTTATGTATGGATTTTATTTTCAGCTGCCAAAATATTGATGATTCCTATTCTCCTTCACTTGGAAATGCCATACTTAGTTGAAGAATAAGGGGTGAGGGTGCTCAAATAAGAAGGAATTCTCTGCCCTAAGATTTCTTGTAGAGAATTATGCTTTTACATCTTTCACTTTTCTGTTGTGTTCCACAAAATTTCTTGGTTATGGGTGTGATATTGCAGAACTGTTGCGTACGTTGAGCTCAGTCCAGGAACCCCCGCATCAGCGGAGCATCCTATGCTAAGGGAATGTGAGGTGATTTGGACATTACTAGCTGCAACTACCTCAAGTGGACATATAAACAGAGATCTCTATAAAGGGGGTTCAAAAAGCCATCACTCCACCATCAAAGGTAACCTATTGTTAATCATTTATTTCTTTTAGTAGTTAAAACCATAACTCCCAAAAATGCAGAAAAAAAGAATAAGAAAAAATAAAATCATAAGAAAATTACAGGCTATATAAAAAATAAAAAGAAATTTCAAAGTAACATTTGATTAATACTATGTATTTTGTGTATGAATAAGGGTTTTGAAATTCCTATTTTAAGAAATTGGTATAGTAAAGAAAAAGCTGATACAGCAAAGCTTTATGTTAAGAAAAGCTCAAACTTTAGATGCAGTATCAGTCGATAAGTAGAGTTATAATCCATGAAAGGTTTGCAAGTTGAATTAAAATTTGCATCAGACTTGTTTTTCAAACCTGAAATTATTTTTGTCACTGATAAATACTCTTACAGCTTAGTTTACCCTTCTTCTGAGGAAGAAATTGTGTGATTGTCAATAAAAGATATAAATTGTTCTTGAAGCTGTTATCATATATAAAACTACCTCAGTACTTTGTAGGGATATAAAGTTCAGTAATGTTTGAAATAAAAACAACTGGCAGGAAAAAAGAATTTAATCTTTAAAATTTGTTTCATCCTACAATAAATCATCTTCCAGAATTGTTGGGCTCTACAACATTGCAACCAAATACATAATAATGATCTCACCTCATTGTATTTACAACAGTTTTTAGAAAATGAATAGTTTTCTTTAAGTTTTAATATTCACAGAACATTTAATATTTGCCTTCCATTTATATTCCCACTGTTGAATATCAATTGACATGTTTAAAATCTGTACCCATTTAATAATACAATCTTTAATTTATTTGGCTTCTCAGTTGAATTTCAATAACAGCATTAAATAAGTTTCAACAAATATTTTGAATTTTGCTTCCTACGTTTTTCAAATTTGGTCAAAGTATTCTGGTTTATTTTTGCAATTATTTTTAAAAATATTCTGCTTATTTGAAAACAGGGGGGAGGGCATGATAGCAATATTCCAGTATTTAAGTATATAAATCAAATAAATTTGAATTTGAATTTGAGAGGTCGCCACAAAAGAGAGGGAGTCAACTTATTTTCCAAAGCACCAGAGGGCAGGACAAGAAACAATGGATGGAAACTAATCAAGGAAAGAAGCAACCTGGAATTAAGGAAAAATTTCCTAATAGTGAGAACAATTAGCCAGTGGCACAGTTGTAGGGGCTTCATCACTGGAGGTTTTTAAGAAAAGACTGGACAGCCACCTATCTGAAATCAATCTATTCTGATTGATATTGATTTTTTGGTGGGAGGTACAGTATATTTTTTGGCGGGAGTATATTCCCCCTTGTGTATATACATGCCTGTAAATATACATTTAATATTGAAGCAAAGATTGTTAAATTTGAACTGTTTTCCTCTGTTTATTGCACATTTTAATCTACTGCTTATGACTGAATAATCTGTTATAGATTGTGTATTTTTCTTTGTGCATGCCCCCATGTACCAAAAGAGTAGGACCTCAATTATATGGCCACAAACATTATACTGACTTAGCTGCATGTTTTTGACACACACACAAACACACACAGAGAGTGCCCTTAGTGACTATAACTGGTGACTGGCTTAGATGTCTCCTTCTCATTTTGAATATAGATGAGCAAATAATCCTAGAAAAACAGAATGGGTATTAGAAGATGAGAGCAAGAACGTTATGTCTGAGAATTACAAGGAAACTGGAAAAAGAAACTGGAAGACAAACTGCAGATTGGAAGAATATTGAAGGTTTTTGACTGACTTGAAACCATCAACTGTGTGCTAATTTTAAGCTGCACTGGGATTAGTACACATCTGTTGCACCTTGTGACATCTTGATCAGTAGCACACAAGCAGATGTGCCGGTATTGGTTTCCATATCAGAAACATATTTGCCAGATATGGCACAGATGCCATAGAATTAGGTTAATGAATAGAAATTGGCACCTCCTTTGAAGCTAAACATGGAAAATTATAACTATATCCAGGGATTTTAACTGTAAGTCCTTCAAGTTAAATCTATTAGGGTTGAGCCAAACAAGACAGACTACATGCCAGCATTTCTGAAATTAAACTCTAGGAAGCCCTGAACTGTATTAAGTTTTCCAGAGCAAGGTTAACAGCCCAGTTTATATCACTTATGAAAAAACAAATCAAAAAGTTTTATACAATATGCAGGACTACCTTCCTTCCTTCCTTCCTTCCTTCCTTCCTTCCTTCCTTCCTTCCTTCCTTCCTTCCCTCCCTCCCTCCCTCCCTCCTTCCTTCCTTCCTATATATATTCTCTAAATAGGCAGCTCTTCGTAAAAAAATACCAAGGGTGAACTATATTGGTTCCTTTTGATTGATCAGAATGCTTTTTCTGGTTCTTTGCCTTGCTGGAATAGATAGTATCAATTCTATCAATCAATAAAGCACATCAAAATGCAGGAATTTCATCTTACAGCTAGTCTGTCAGCTACGTGTATCAAAGTTTAGAAGAAAATGGCCAATTGCTCAAGACAGATCAAACTCATATAAATGAGTTTTTGGAAGACTTTACTGATCTGCTCATGGATGTTTTAGGAATCTGAGAAGACTTTGCAGGGAACTTGGAGAAAAAATGCACATTGATTGCCTACATCACATTTGCATTGAATAGTAAGGAAGTCATTATATTCTAGAAGTATCCAGTATTACCAAAAAGAGGATCCAATCATGGTTTTTTTTTCTGAAATCAGTTGCAGAATTTTCTTAAAGAAAAAACTGAAGTAGGGCTTAAAGTCCCTAAAAGTCCAAGTTTTTAAAACTTACACTGTTTTATGAATAAATAGTGGCAATTTTAAAAATTAACTTTCTATATTCTAATCATCTGAAGGGAGAATTCTCAAATGTCAAAATAACTTTAATGTTATTATGGGGGAGTTAATAAAACTATTGTTGGGGTCACAGAATGTGACACTTGTACAGCGTAGAAATATCCTTCAGGTATTTGAGGATATAGTACATCTTCAAATGTTTTCCATGTGTAATGGTGAGATCTACCAACATGGAAGCCTCCATTTTTGTTGAAGGCTGTTGAGAAGGGGGTCAGGTGACAGATTCTGAAGGTCCTGAAGTATTAACATTGTCTAGACCAGGCATCTCAAACTGCTGGCTCAGGGGCCGGATGCATCATGCCGAAATCACGCTCACCCCATTGCCGGCAATGGGGAAAAAGTCACGATACATCACGTGACGTTGCAAGTTTGACATGCCTGGTCTAGACCTTTTCAGTCTGGTTTCAGGATGAATGGTAATACTAAAATGGCCTTAGTAGTACTTGTTGATCACCTAGACAGGGATATTGGAACCATCTTGATTTCACTTGATCTCTTGGAGAATTTGTCTTTATTGATTGATCAAACAAGGCACCTCCTCCTACATGGGTACTTCAGAATTCAGAATTGGTGCAGATGACACCAAACTGACAGGAGTAGCCAACACCCCAGAAGACAAACTCAGGATCCAAAAAGATCTTGACAAACTTGAACAACAGGCCCTATCCAACAAAATGAGTTTCAGTGTAGAGAAAAGCAAAGTTTTACATTTAGGCAGGAAAAACCAAAGGTGAAAATACAGGTTGGGCGAGACCTGGCTTAAAAACAATAACTAGTGGATGATAACTTGACTATGAGCCAGCAGTGTGCAGCAGCAACCAAAAAAAGCTAATACAATCCTGGGTTGTGTAAACAGAGGCATAGAATCAAGACCACGTGAAGTATTATTACTGCTTTATAAAACCCTAGTATGACCACACCTGGAATATTGCAGCCAATTTTGGTCACCATATCACAAAAAAGATGTAGAGTTTGGAAAAAAAATCAAAGAGCAACTAAGATGATCAAAGGTCTGGAGACTAAAACATATGAAGAATGGCTACGGGACTTAGGTTTGGCTAGTCTAAAGAAAAGAAGAAATAGGGGAGACATGATAGCAGTATTCCAGTATCTGAGGGGCTGCCACAGGGCAAAGGGGGCCAGAGCGGGCCAGGCAGAGGGGGTATAGGGGGCCAAGTTGTTCACCAAAGCACCAGAGGGAAGGACAAGAACCAATGGTTGAAAACTGATCAAACTGATCAAAGAGAGAAGCAACCTGGAATTAAAGAGAAAGTTCCTGACAGTGAGGACAATCAACCAGTGGAATATCTTACCCCCAGAAATCATGGGCGCTCCATCACTGGAGATTTTTAAGAAGAGACTAGATGTTCACCTGTCTGAGATGGTATAAGTTCTGCTGCTTGAGCAGGGGGCTGGACTAGAAGACCTCCAAGGTCCCTTCTAGCTCTATTCTATTCTACAGTGGTGGTGATGCTGTCTAACTCACATTTTTCTATCTTATCTAGTAGTAGGTTGTGGTCTACTTTATCAAATGCCTTACTGAAGTTCAAGTAAATTATATCTACAGCATTCCTCTGGTCCACTAACTTTGTCACCTTGTCAAAGAATGCATAAAAAAGCAAAAGAACTTCTATTGAAGGAGGTGAACAAGAAAGACCTCTTGAAAACAACAAGATTGAAAGAAGAATACTAAAAGGAAACAACTGAGCATTGGGTTTTTAAGTGAAAAAGGAGCTGGTTGAGATCAGGAGTGCTGAAGAAGGAATCTGAAGACTTCATTTTGGCTGCCCAAGAACAAGCCTTGCAGACCAATTTAACGAAAGCAACTTGATATGATATTCATTTAAACCTGTGGTCTAGGAGAAACAATAGAAGTACATTAAAATGCACACACACACATACCCCTTTCTAATGTGTAAGATTGGTAAAGAATCTAGTTTCAGTAAAGCTCTCCCCAGAGTTATCAATCCTATTTTGACTAGATAGGATATTCCTATTACTTTAGGTACCCGATAAGCTGATTAATCTGATTTCCTTAACATTAATAAATCCTAACAGCATCACAGACTTCATAGCAAATACAAAAACATGGACTTTTTCCTCCTTTATTTTACTTCCAAAAGACCAACAGGTATCCTGAAATATCAAAAGAAGCAGATGCATTGGGGAACAGAGTAATTTGAATCAGAATTTTAAAAGAATGGCCAGCTTCTTCACTTCAGTCATTCACAGTCCTGTTCTAATTGTAAAGCTCATTTGGAAAAAAAGGTGTCTTTTCTTTAATTTAATCCTCTCAGACAGGAAGTTCACAGAGATATGCAATGATCCATTTAATGTTAGTACAGAAAATAATACATACATTTACTGTCTTTATATTAACAGCTTTTTAGCTGTGATTTCTTGCTCAATGTGGCATTGTTAAAATAATTGCTGCAGCAATTAGCATTAGGATATTGTGGGATGTGTTGTTAAAAGTACATTTCCACACAGTTATGTTCCTAAGATGGTAGCAATTTCATTTTTCTTACTGGCAATTTCAACATTCAGAGAATGGATCTCTGCAGTCAAGAAAATCAAAGCAAAGAATTGCTGGCTGTACATGCCCAAGGATATTACTGTGAACCATTTATAAAATGTGTTAAGCAGCTTTTCCAGCATAAACAATGATGGGCCCTCTTGCCAGCCCCTGAGCTCAGTTGAACACACCAGTCCTGTGTATAGCTCCTGACGAAAAAGCAAAATTTTGGTAGACACCAGCATTGGTAGAAAAGGGATCAAGCACTAATATTGCAATTGCCAAAATTTGAAAATAATTTGGCAAATTTCCCATACTTATAATGCTTTTGCCATTCCGACAACTTCACAAATAGGATTTTCTAAATGTAAAGAAAAGAGAGACTGAACATTTCCAGGGGCCCAAACAGTTAGGAAAAATTAAGATGGGGGCTTGTTAGTTTTAAACAAACGACAAGAAACAGAATGGCATGATAGGAGAATAGAAAGCTGGGAAAAAAAAAGATGGGGAGGTTTTTTCCCCTCATTTTCTTCAATTTTCCTTCGTAAGAGGAAAGATAAATATAAGAAGCCTTGAAAACCCTGACTTGCTAATTCTCAGTATGCAAAGGATTGTATTGAAAGAGTATCTTCCTCATAATTCAAGCTAGCCTACTTAAATTCCTTGCTGTTGCTTGAACATGTAAATTAACAAGGTATAAAGTATCAAAAAAGCAGACAGTACCTTCATTTCTAAGCACATAGCAGCTGTGAAAGAATGGAAATTCCTGGTTCTTATGACAGTTTGGTTTCAAGGAAGCTTTTAGAGAATCTTAGCACCTCGGGGTTAAGATGTTCTCTAAGTGCAAAGATAAACCTGACTTTTGAGAGAAACTGGTCATGCTCTTTGATGTTGCTGGAATAAAAAGCTTCCTGAACTCAAACCATTATACTTGTATAAAGTCAGAGAGGCATTTCGGCAGGGGCAGTCAGGACTGTTTTTACCTGTAATATTAAAAAGAAAGAAAGAAAGATACTGAAGAACATGAACACTAAGGGTATCCATGGTGGGTAAAAAAATGAAGATGGCAGCTATGTATAATTAAATCCCCCCTCTCTCTTTATCTATGTCAATCAATCAATCAACCAGAATAGAGCTGGAAGGGACATTGGAGGTCTTCTAGTCCAACCCCCTATTCAAGCAGGAGATCCTATACCATTTCAGACAAGTGACTGTCCAGTCTCTTCTTAAAAACCTCCAGTGATGAAGCACCCACAACTTCTGAAGGCAAGCTGTTCCACTGTTTAATTGTTCTCACTGTTAGGAAGTTTCTCCTTAATTCCAATTTGCTTTTCTCCTTGATTAGTTTCCATCCATTGTTTCTTGTCCTCCCCTCTGGTGCTTTGGAAAATAAGTTGACTCCTTCTTCTTTGTGGCAGCCCCTCAAATACTGGAATACTGCTATCATGTCACCCCTTCTTTTCTGTAGACTAGCCAAATCCAAATCCTGCAACCGTTCTTCATATGTTTTAGTCTCCAGGACTTTAATCATTGTAGTTGCTCTTCTTTGCACTTTTTCCAAAGTCTCAGTATCTTTTTTATAATATGGTGACCAAAACTGGATGCAGTATTCCAGGTGTGGCCTTACTAAGGCTTTATAAGGCAGTAATAATATTTCATGTGATTTTGATTCTATGCCTCTGTTTATACAACCAAGGTTTGTATTAGCTTTTTTTGGCAGCTGCTGCACACTGCTGGCTCATGGTTAAGTGATTGTCCACTAGGACTCCAAGGTCCCTTTCACAGTTACTGTGAGCCAGTTTGGCCTAATGGCATGCTGGCTGAAGAATTCTGGGAGTTGAAGTCCACAAGTCATAAAAGGGCCAAGTTTGAAGACCCCTGTCTTAAACAGTTCAATCTCCAGATGTTTTCAGTTTCTAGCCCTCCCCCTCCACTAATAGCATGGCATTATGGGAGTTGTCTTCTAAATTATCTGGAGAGCCCCAGTTGTTTCCTTGTGTGATGGCTAAATGTAACCGAATGATACCTAATCACAGCAGCAGCTTCAGATCCAACTCTTGCACAACTAACAGATTGTACTTCAAATGTGACAGTCGAAAATTGCTCCCATTTGTCAGATCAACAGTGTATGCTCAGTCTAATCTGGCAACTCATTGTTTCTTCAGAAGCACTTTGACTTAAACTTCATGCCAGGAAACGTTAGGTTAAGGCACCTGGTAGGGTTCATATTTGGCATATTGATGCAGCTGAAAAGCTAGCTACAATGTACAGAAACAGCAAGAAAGATGGGGTTGCTCTGACGATTGTAATTTTTCCACAGTATTCTTGGACAATGGAGCTGTCTTCAAAAGCCTGGCAACACACTCATCAGCCTTAGTTGTTGCTAGGGCAGCTGAAAGAAAAAATTACTTCCTCTGATGCTTCTTAGAAGTTGCTGCTCTGAGCAATATTTTGTAAGAAACACAAGAGGTGTTGAAAGAATCAGAATTCTTCCTAGCTTTTTAAAATTCAAGTTCTTTTGAATGTGGACCTCATTTTTTTTTTTTTTGCTATCAAAGAAATTAGGGGATTTGCTAGGAAGATTTCTTTTCACTCTTTCATGATGATTTGACCCTTTAAACTTAAAGCAGGGGTGTCAAACTTGCAACGTCACGTGACATGTCACGACGTATCACAACTTTTTTTTCCATTGCCGGCAATGGGGTGGGCATTGCCCGCAGGCCAGCAGTTTGACACCCCTGCTTTAAAGCATGGCTGGCTGGGGAATTCTGGGAGTTGAAGTCCACCAGCCTTACAGTTTCTAAGGTTGAACACCCCTACTTTAAATTGTTCACATTCTCTGCCACACATATATAGAAATTAATAAAGAGTTCTCCCATTCAACTCTTAATTTTGTATCTGTGTCCAGGGAGAGAGGTTCAGAAAGTTTTACCTCAGTTCTTTTCTATTGTGGTTTTTAACTACTTTAATATACAGAAGAATGGAAAAAAATTGAAGCAAATATGAATAAATCAAAACATAAACAAAGATTGCACCCCCCATATATTATTATTATTATTATTATTATTATTATTATTATTATTATTATTATTATTATTATTATTATTATTATTATTATTATTATTATTATTTTTAAACTTATATGCCGCCCTTCTCCCTATAGGACTCAGGGCGGCTCACAGCATATTAAAACACACAAACGCCATTCCCCATAAAACCAATTAAAAACCAAATATTTGTCGCTGTNAGATAGGAGGTCCGGAATCGTCCGGATCTCGGGGGGTAGTTCGTTCCAGAGGGTGGGGGCACCCACAGAGAAGGCCCTCCCCCTGGGGGTCGCCAGCCGACACTGCTTGGCCGACGGCACCCTGAGGAGGCCCGCTCTGTGGGAGCGTACCGGTCTGTGAGAGGGAATCTGTGGCAGAAGGCGGTCTCGGAGATATCCATATATATAGAAGGATTGATAGTAATAGTATGTGTTGTCAAGTTTTAATACTAATACCAGCAGTTCAGTTTTTAAGAATAGTATTAAAGTTTGACAACACAGATTATTACTGTCAATCTTTCCATGACTTCAATAAACAACCAATTCATATGTAAGAGTGAATATTTCTGAATCATAGAATCTATTTCTCTGTTTACATATTATTATTTATAATATATTATTTCATATTACATCATTTATATTATTTTTATCTATTGTATCTATTAATCATAGAATCTATGATTCTGCGAATATCAAATTCAAGGGTGTAAATCTGGGATGAGATTGTCTTTCTATCATGAAAGAATAATCTTTTTCACTACATTAAATACACATTAAATGCATATTTTTTCACAAATTTAAAAATTGGGGAAATATAATTCAAAATTACATTCACATGTTTAAACCATTTTATTCTCCTACAACAAGATGAACAAATATATGAAAGTTGAACCAAAATGAAACAATAGTGGGGGTAATTTACCGCATGTGTCAATGTAAATGTTCTTACCATCTTGGGTTGCATTTCCAATCTAAGAAAAGTAACTCATTTTTTAAAAAAAAATATCTGAGATGTCTTAAGAATTTATCTCTTTTTAATATTTTAATAATATTTTGAAGATTCCTATTTTATTGATTTGTTAAGCTAATCCAGCTGTTCTAGAGTTTTTATAAACAGTCAATATCCATTTTAACAATAGTCTTGGAATACTCTTGGATGTAAAAGTAAATGAGGAGTTAGAATTGTCCGGTACTTCAATCCAGAAAATTCAGAAATTTGGGATATTGCTAATGTGGGTGGATCAAATTGTCAAGTTGAAAGTTGTTTTAATTGAATAAAAATTGTCCATTTTTTTTCTTTCAAAATTTTAACTGGTTCAAAAGCCTGATCAGCAATAAGTACGCTAAGTATAAAAACTCCTCTTAGGCCACAGATACAAAAGCAAACAACAAAATAAAGAGAATGCTACAATTTTCAAGCAGGGATTATCCTAAACTGTAACTTTAGCAGGCAAGTAAAGTTTAGAACAGGGGGTCATGAAACTTGGCCCTTTTATGACTTGTGGACTTCAACTCCCAGAATTTCAGCCTTTAATATTGAGAAGATAATATTATAGAACTTTGAGTAAAAAAAAGAGCCAAACTGTTTTAATAACAAAAGATGCCACATTATGTTTCTAACTGTGTCTATACCAGTATTTTTCAGATGTTATCAGATGAATTCTATAAGAAAATAGAATGGAAAATATGTGTCCAGTAATAACGTTAGAACTATTACTGTAAGTAAACCATACACTGTATAAATAAAATCCTTCCCATAACTGAATCACTTAATGCTATGGGGAGACAAGTTGCAAGCAAATTTGAAATGGATTTTACTCATATCCAACTCTACCAAGATTAGAAGAGCTGTCCCTGATATGGTGGTTCTAGACTAGGCCAGGCATTTGATCCAAATGCTGGGATCGTCCTTCTAGGACTCTACGCTGAAACAATGGTAGATCTCACCAGCTTCTGGTCATCATCAAAGGTGACCCAGCTATATCAAAGTGTTCTTGCCTAACTTTCCTCTTCTAAGCCCAAGTTTCTTCTGCTTCATCCTCTGGGATAGTAAGGAAGATGACCATGACAGAAATATATAAGAAGCTTTCTCTAGGAAAAGGAGGCTGAAACAGCTTGGGCAAATGCCTCTCTGATTCACCAGCACATAAGAAGGAAGTACAGTGCAATCAAGCTTGCCAGATATCTTATTATAGCCAATCTCAATACAGGTAGTCCTTGATTAAGGATGCCAGTTGAGACCAGAATTGTCATCGCTAAGCGATGCAATCATAAAGTGCAACATCACATGACCAGGCCACTTAGCAACAGTAGTCAGGTCTAACATTTAATGTTCTTTTTAAATCACTGTAATGAAGGCCCTGGTACAAAGCACTTTGGTATTTACAGAGGGGAACGCTTCTGAAGAGCCCAGGTAATGTAGTAAAATGAACAATTATTAGAATAATGATTTGTCTGCATAATTGCTAGAATAATGATGTAATGCATAATCACTGGGAAAATTCACTGGGAAAGTTCTGTGTCAGTAATATGTGGCTAACCAAATGCGCATTGCACATGGATACTTTGTATGTAGCAAAACCTTCCATTGTATGCCCATGAGAAATGATCCAAATGTATTACAATGTATATTACAATGTGTGTAGTCCTTTGTTCCTGAAAGGATAGTATAAAACTGAAGTCTAATCCCGCCCTCCTCGTTCAGAATTGCATGTCTCTATATGCCTCTGAACCTGCGCAAATAAACTTCTCTGCTAACCCCTCTGGAATTCGTAAGAGTTCTTTCATTTTCCACAAGACAAGTATACAGTCCTCTTGCAGCCTAAGCCAAAATGGCAACTGACAAGAATTTCCAGGAATCAAAGACAAAAGGATATACTTGCAGTAGTTAAAATGGATCAGTAGGAAATCGGGGGATCCCTATTTCATCAACTATAGGGCCAACCTAGATTGTATCCAGGGGCTAAATTGTGTCCAGAGAAGAGGAAGAACACTATTTTAAAACTGGGATAACTTCAAGCCACCTCATCTCTGAGTTAGGTAGATGAGGTGAAGAAAACATTGTGAGAGCATGGTATAAATAGCTTTTGGAGCACATNATCTGTCTTGCGATTTGTGTGTGCGTGTGAGAGCATGGACCTTAGCTTTTGAAATCCATTTATAGCTTTGGAGGGCATTGCTCACAGCCTCCTTATGTTCTGTTAAATCTCATACATAAATCCCATAATACAAGAAGAAAATTGTGCAATTAGAGATCTTGATATCCAAGCAAACTGAAATTAATCACACACAATTGTATTCTATAGCCAAGAAGCCATTTTTAATTTCCTAAATATGCCAGTCTATGCTATATTGGCTATACTTCTCAGTGAAGTGTTTTGGTTATTTCTCTTCACTATACCACAAATATATCCATTCTGCTTTAAAAATAAAGTAATAAAATAAAATAAATGAGATCCCTGAGCATTGCTGAAAGCTAAATGGTATGCTCTGAATAATGCACTCAGTATTAATCTAATCTTTGGCTGGAAACCTGAAATTGTTCTCATCTCTTCAGGACAGGAGAGTTCCTGGCCTGCCCATAAGTGAGACTGATATGACAGTGGGGCTGCCTCCCTATCTCCTGTATGTCTTCCTTTTTGCTTCTCATGCATTCTACCCACCCGGGTCCAGCAATGAACTCTACTCTAGTCTTTTCTCACCTGATTCTTGGGTCCACTGCCTGGAACAGATCCTCTCCCAAACTAATCAATAGTTCTTTCACCCCAAGTGGATCTGAAGACTGAAATCTAGATGATCTGCCTCAAGTCAAGAACCTCCTGAATTAAGATGCCACCCAATGCTCCAGCACCTAGAATAAGAATGAATAATAAGAATACAGAATAACACAGTTGGAAGGGACCTTGGAGGTCTTCTAATCCTACCCCCTACTCAAGCAGGAGACTCTGTACCATCCTGGACAAATGGCTGTCCAATCTCTTCTTGAAAACCTACAGTGATGGAGCACCCAAATTTGTAGACAGGTGGATTACTTAAACTAGCAATCATAATAATTTATTATCCAAGGCATAATGCAGCTAATTTTTTTTAAGATGTCAGACTTGCTAATCCTGATCTGGCACTCATAACCTTTGATGGGGTTTCCTGGTGATTGGAGGGGAAAGGGGAATGTCCTTTGGAGACCACTGCAAAATGGAGACTTTTCCTAAAATGGGAGTCTTTTTATCTGAATCCCTCTCAATCTTTTTTGCCTCAGGGTTTAGGAAGAGCAAGTCTTCTTGCAAGAGCAATCAGAAGAGGCAAATGAGGCTTAAGACAGTCCCTGGGTCTATATGACTAATTTTTTCAAGAGCTACTGATAGTGGAATTTAAGTGAACATGAAATTGGGGAACCCAGCCAAAAAAGCTGACATGCATGACTCTATTTTCTATGTCTATTTTCATCCTTTCGCCATATTGGTCCCACTATTCTAAAAATAAAATTTATGGTGGCTTCTTGGACACCCCAAGCCCAGATGCTGCCACTTGCTGAAGCATGACAATATTAGCAAACAACACTACTAATAAACTCAAAATCTCAGGCAAATCATTTGGCGTTGCCCATTCCCTTTCCTTCATCTGAAAGGCACGTGAATGGAGGAGGAGGCTTTTGACAAATATAAAATTATCAAATCATCATCACTTGGCACACAACCGGATAGAAATAAAGTATTTATTAGAATGACTTCTTTCTTTAAAGTTGCTTATAGTTTGTTCCATCAGTCTAATCCCACGCATGCGAAAATTAGAAAGAAAATAATAGAATTAAGCAACTTGAAAATAATGATAGCAATTAGTTGTTAATTACACTATAAATATCACCTAGTGTATATTCTGACTCCACTGCGTTTTAAAATACATTCATTTGTTCAAATAAGTAATAAAAATACTGTTTGTCTTGCATTTTGGTGCCTTTTTGTTTACTCTTGGCTATTTCTCACTGCCCTCAGCTTTTTCTTCCTTCCTCCAATAGGACGAAGTGCCTTAGGAGAAACACAGAATGCATTCAGTTTAACCTCTCCAACAATGTTGTATAAAAAGAGACATTTTAATACACAAGAATGATTTTTGCCCAAATAAAATTTTTATTAATAATTTTTTCCGGTTACTTATGCTTGTTGGAAAGCCTAAGAAACTGGAACGTAAAAATGAAGAAAATTATGCAGCTAAAGATTTTTATATCCAAGCAAACTGAAATTATTCATATATATTGTCTGAAGAGGTAAGTAAAACTTTGGGAAAAATAGTTTCCTCCAAATGAACTTTTGGAAAAAACACAAAATAAAAACTATTATATTAATTTCATGGTTATGTCTAGTGTCTAAACACTTGGCCAAATAAGTATTCTAATTCTAATTCTAATTCTAATATTTCTATTTCTATTTCTATTTCTATTTCTAATTGTAATTCTAATTCTAATTCTAATTCTAATTCTAATTCTAATTCTAATTCTAATTCTAATTCTAATTCTAATTCTAATTCTAATTCTAATTCTACTCTAAATGGTTAAAGAGAAAATATTTGTCTCTTTCGCAGCAAATCCCACTATTTCAATGAATGTCAACTGAATAACAAAATAGAACAAAAATGTTCTATTCAGTCATATCATTTTCTGTCTGTTGCAGCATAGTTAAGGTTTTTATATATACTTTGTTTGACCAACATAGGGTAAAAAACATCTTGAAAATTAATAACAGTTTTATTCGATTTCACTCAACATGGATATTTTTCTATGCAATTTTTATATTTTTATCTAAGAGTGCTTCAGAATTCTGTGACATTTACATTCAGATATATTTTCATATGATTTACAATCTCTTCATCTGAAGATACTCCTATATAGTGAAATGTCTACTTTCCAACATAAACTAGAACATGAACTTGTGAGATCTTTAGACAGCAGTTGACTTTAAAATCGAGCAAAACCTTTGTTGCGCAAAGTATCCAACAGAACATTCCATTTGGGATGAACTGAGTGGGTTAGACTCTTTATTCCTTTATTTTGAGGGATTCCACTTGAATCAGAGGCGTAGCGTGGGGGGTGCAGGGGGGCCCGGGCACACCGGGCGCAACATCTGGGGGGGCGCGCTCACACTCGCAACTTTCTGCCCCTGCCTGGCTCACTCACTCTCTCTGCAGTGCTGGCTGTGCGAATCCGATCCGAGCCGCCGGGTCGCCGACGCCGCCCACTGTGGAGGGGGGGTGCCTTGCCCCGGGTGCTGACAACCCACGCTACGCCACTGACTTGAATCCCTACTTTCCTGAAATCATTACTTCTCTTACAATATTCAGAACCATATTGTTAAAAAATGCCAATGGCTAAAAGGATTGTAGGAAAAATTTGCTCTCTTGAATCAACACAGTGGAATCCAAGTTCTTTTTTTGTAGAGGCTCTCATTATTCAGGGCTAGGGGCATGAGGTTAGCTTTGCTTTGCACCCCATATTCCCTAGCAAAAGCCAATTAGTAGAATATAAACAAGACTCAGATAGTAAAACACTTAAGGTTGTCTCTAAACAAGCAAGTGTATATGGGGGAAGTAACCCTTATTCTTCCCCTATGGATTTGCTCATCACAGCCAAGAATTCCTAACTAACAGAATAACAGAGTTGGAAGGGACCTTGGAAATCTTCTAGTAGTCCAACCCGCTGCTCAAGCAGGAAACTTGAAACTTGAGTCCTATACCATTTCAGACAAATGACTGTCCAATCTCTTTTAAAAAAACTTCTAGAGGCAAGCCATTGCGTTGGTTAATTGTTCTCACTGTCAGGAAATTGATCTTAATTCTAAGCTGGTTCTCTCCTTGATTAGTTTTTATCCATTGCTTCTTGTCTTGTCTTCAAATGCTTTGGAAAATAGGTTGACCTCATTTTCTTTGTGGAAGCCCCTTATATATTGGAACACTACTATCACATCACCCTTAGTCCTTCTTTTCATTAAATTAGACATACCCAATTCCAGCAACCATTCTTCATATGTTTTAGCCTCCAGTTCCCTAATAATCTTTGTTGCTCTTTTCTGCACTCTTTCTACAATCTCAACATCTTTTTTATATTGTAGCAATGATAAATATTGCAATATTCCAAGTGTGATCAACTAAATTGATCCTTAGCTTATACTGATCTTGCTCTTATTAAAGAAACAAGCAAATATCCATAAAGCACAGATTTGAGACTGAAAGTAAAATTATCTGGATGATTGTTTCAGCAATAAAGCTCATTGCTCAGAACAGAATCTGTGTTACCAAAGGCCTTTCAGAAATGAACATTAACCAGTAGTTCTTGTTATATGGCCAACAGAATAAAGCATTAAATTCATAGGAAGGAGATAATTGTAATTTTATTAAAATTAAATGGAACCTATTTTGCTTTCTTTTTGCCTTGGTCTTAACTTTTTTTGAGTGCAGCTCCTGGCCAAATATAATTCTTGGCTCCTAAAATGTAGTTTGTATTTTGACAAATGTAGTTGTCAAATTTAGATATTTGTCTCTGAGGGAAATCACCCCCCCAGAGAAGGAAATATTAAAAGGGCAGAAAAATATATTTCCTCCAAGGATCTTAAAGAGACAGAAAAGCATGTCCACTTTCCCTTGATAGCCCCAGGTCTCCCTCCCCCAAGCAGAAGCCAGCTCTGTAGAAATGCAGATGTAACCATCAGAAAGGCCCCAGCTAAGAGATCAAAGACACCTAAAATCTGCATACCCCACCCAAACTCTAGGAGTCATTAGCCCCATCACTAGGGAAGCAGGATATGATAATAGGACTAACCCATCACCATCAAGAATACCAGAAAGGTACACCCAGACTCAGGTCAGAATACGTGACACAGGAAATACAAAGCCTCAACACAGGAACAGGAAACTACTCCAAACAAAAGGCTTTCAGTGGGTATAAAAACCTACTTGCCACATGTGCTCAGCCCTCCTTTTTTCTCTCCCCTTTCCTGCAAGAACCATCTTGCTGGCTCTTCAATAAACTGCAACCTTCTTTCTAAAGCAGTCGCAATGTTGTTTATTTATCCCCGGCTTGGTTGAACCAGGATGAAGACTTTTCCTTCAACATCTCAGAGACAAAATGTCTCTAGAACAGCTTTCTACAAGTTGCCGCCCCGCAGATGTGTTTGACCCCAGAATTCTTATCCAGTGTGATATTTGGCCATGATTACTGAAAATTCTGGATTTATACCCCAACAAATTTGGAGGTCACCAGTCAGAAGAAAGCTGCCTTTGAACAGTGCTAAAACTCTTATTTCTTGCTCCAGGAAATTGTAAATTGGAACATTCACTTCTAACATCCTCTTTCTCCTTTAGCATTTCAATCCTCCCTCCCTTTCCATTACCATCCTTTTCTCCTGGAGTAGAAATGTCTTTTGATTTTCTTTTCCATTCTTTTCCAAGCAACCCTTGACTGTAATTGTCACCTTAGTGTAGATTGCCTCTTCATTTGTAATAAATGAATGCCTTTATACATCATTTCACTAACAGACGTTTCCTTGGGTTTACTGCTTGGTTTTGAATTCATTTTGTATCAGGCTATTTAAAGAAAATCACGTTCTGTCTGAAATATATCTTTGGGATAAATCAGACTTTCACAAGAGGGTCCTAATATAACTATACCTTCAAGTTCCTATCTCTGCAAGTCTTTAATTCCATTAGCCTGTATGTTTCCTGGCAGATCACCATAATCACCATAAATTCTAGGAGACAGGCACTGTTAAAGCACAAAAGATAAAATGTTCTCAGAAATAACATTTAGGAATGAGCTACTGTATATAGAGGATAAAATAATTATCCTGCATAATAGGGACCATGAAATTCATAATTATGAATCTGACTGATTTGTAATGCTTGGCTGAAAGTATCTGAACCTAGAATGTAGGATTGTTGATGAAATTTCAGCAAGCCTGATGAAAAAACAACTGATTTGCAAATGGATCTGCCTATCTACCTACGGATCACTCTGCTGCTGGCACATATCAATACTGACTGCAATGACTCATTATTTCATTTCCATTAAGCATTCTAGGAATCATTTTAAAAATTGGAAATAACTAGAAGGTGATGGGATGTGTAGGATAGTTGGGAAGGAGGAAAGAGGAGAGGTAGTGGTCAAGAGGGGGAGGAAGGAAGAGGGAAGTAGGTAGGAAGGTGGAGGGAGTGTGGATGCAGGGGGGGGAACGCTGATTATTTCTGAATACCTAATGAGTAGGCTTTTTATGTGTTTGTTTTTCTAATGAAATGGACCATATTTGTATTATTTGTTCATATGTTTATTTGAAAAAATTAATAATTTTTTTTTTTAAAAAATTGGAAATAACTTTTAGTGGTAACATCAATATGATTGGTTTCCTCTAATAATTCATTTTGATTATTGGTTTTCCCAATTAACACTATTTTAAGAAACTAATGTATGGCTTGTGATGCATAGTTATAGGTGATATACAATACTTTAAAACAGCTTCACACTTTTTAGATCTATTTTTTATGTATTTTTCCAAAATGTATATTGCTTTGTATAAAACATCAAAACTCCGGCATTATTGCCCCAAGCTATTATGATACAATCTATATTAGCAACTTATATCATTTGTAGCAATAGATTTTTTTGTATATCCCTAAGCATACATGAAACGTCTGTTAACACAGTGCTCTTAACACAGCTTTCAATGAAACTTGCATTACTTGTTAGAGATAGACAGGTAATTAATAAAGCAGCGCCATGTAGTATGGATGAATAGTTAAATCATATTTGTGCAATCATCTCAGCCTAGGAACTAGAAAAATCTCTTGCAGGAAGGAAGATCGTCTGAATGCACGTGCCCCTACTCCTTGACAGGAATGGAGGCTTCTCTTAGATCTGCTACTGATCCTAAACATATTATTCAATCCTTCAGAAAGAAAGGAACAGAAGTAGGGATCACTGGATTGGGGCAAATACAACAAAGACAATTAATTCCCAGTATCTTCATTATCATAGTTGATATCTTATTTCTGGCTACTTTCTTAAACTGAACATTTTTGATTACCAATAAAAAATACTGAGGCAAATAATTATGAGGATTAAAAATGAGCACAATGGAAAATAGATAGGGAGAAGTTAAACATATCGCTTTCAATATAGAGAAGTGTATAAAAGTGTCCAAGATAGGTAATGCTTGACTTACAACGCTTCATTTGCTGACCATTCCAAGTTACAACGGCACTGAAAAAAAGTGACTTATAACTGTTTTTCACACTTGTGACTGTTGCAACATCCTCATGGTCATCAGATTCACTTAACAACCGGGTTACTAACTTAACAACTGCAACGATTCACTTAGCAACTGTGGCAAGAAAAGTCATAAAATGGGGCAAAACTCACTTAACATATATCTCACTTAGCAACATAGATTTTGGCTCAATTGTGGTCATAAGTTGAGGACTACCTGTATTTAAAACTGCTTATGTGCCATCAAGACTGTGACTTAGTGATCACATATGTTTTGTCCATGAAGATCTGTCTCTAATCTGGTCCTTCAGGTCTTCCAGTGGGGCACCCATCACCACTGTAATTAAGTCCATCCACCTTACTGCTAGTTGTCCTTCTTTCACCTTTCTCAGCATTACTGACTTCTCCAGAGAACTAACTTTTGCATAAGGTGCCTGAAGTAGGATCATTTGAGCCTGGTCATTTGTGCTACATTTCAAGCATTCTTCATTCATCCCTCTCAGTTTATACGATTTGGAAGCCCATGACATTTTTAGGAATCTTCCCCAACATCAAAGTTCAAATCAGCCATCAATGGATTACTCCATTCTGAATAATTACCTGCCATTTTCCAACCTCGCTTTTTGGGGGAAGGTTCTGGAAATTAATGGACAGCAGTTGAGAAGATCTTGGAGGAAACAGATCAATAGTTGGGTTTCAGACCAGGTTATAATATGGAGGCAGCACTGGTTGAGCTGGCCAATGATCTTTGGTGGAGCAGGGATGATAGTTGGAGTCTAAACTTGGATGATCCTCGTATTAAAGGGTTGAAGTTTACCATGAAGTTTAATTTGATATTAAAGAGCCATGGTGACTCAGTGGTTAGAATGAAATATTGCAGGCTAACTCTCATTCCACCATCAGCAGTTTGATCCTGACCAGCTCAAGTTTGACTCAGCCTTCTATTTTTCTGAGGCCGGTAAAATGAGGACCCAGATTGTTGGGGGAAAATATGCTGAGAGTGCTATAAAGTGCTATGAAGTGGTATATAAGTGTAAGTGCTATTGCTATTATTTGGCTGTTGGCTGCATTTTTGTCAAGTACTTTCCTTGCTATATCCTTCCTAACTATAAAAACAATACGGTTCCTTTTTTGTCACTACAGTCCTGAGGAACAAACATTGGGATCTTCTGATAAAAAGTATTCAATTCCAATCCATCTCAATTTACTAACACCTAAGATGTCAATTTCTACTCATTTCATTTTTTCCTGCACTGAACTTTCTCATGTTCATGCTTCCTACATTGCATATTCTTACTGTGATTCTGTCTTTGAAGCTTTGTATTGGCAACATCAGCAACTAGCAGCCATGAAGGCTTTCATCTAGCCATGTCATAAACAGTGTTAATACTCCAGAACACAGGTGTCAAACTCGCCACGTCACGTGACGTGTCACGACATGTTGTGACTTTTGTTTGCATTGCCGGAGCTGGGGTGGGCGTAGCCTCCCTATGATGTTTGACACCCCTGCTCCAGAAGTTCATCAGCTTTTCCCCAGTAGCATAATGAATGCCCTCCAACTTGAAGGGCCCATTATCCCGCCCTATATCATCTTTCACTTTTAATATTTTCCATCCTTGTGGTTTTCTTGATAAAATACAGGAGTGGTTCACCACTGCCTTCTCCCATGCACTATGGAATCATGTTTTTGCCATTGTCATTAAAGTAATCCTTCTCCTTCTCCAGCCTTTTCCTCTATTGCTGTTGCTCCATAGAAGTGCATGTTGGCTTTACCTGGGCAACTGGGATGACCTTCATGGCTTGGGTGACCATGTTGGAAATGTACACCCTTGGCCTGCATTTCAAGCATTCTTCATTTATTCCTCTCAGGAACAACCCCAGCATCACAACAATGAAGCAGCACAACAGGATTGGGGAATATACAGTTAGAAACATTATAAAAAAAATATTTGAAAGCATGAAATTGAAGACACTTTTGAATATTTCAAACACATCCAGCAATTGCTTCTGGAGAGAAGTGAGCAATATATCATTGTTTAAAGGAAAACTCTTTGAGAAATGAACGCAGTCTGTTCTGCAGGCATACAGAATCCCACAAAATAAATCATGCTTAATTTGTATTAATTAGCAATTCTTAAGTAAAAGTAATATTTAGCAAGAATAAGCCCAGCCCTGAGCAGTGTCAGAGCCTCAACATTAATTTCTATTTTTAACAGCAGTTTAAAAGCAACACATGTAGGAAAATGGCAAATCCTGCATCCTGTAGGCAATGTAAACAATGTTCTGATGGCTTTTCCCAACTGCCTTTCAGATGGGCTGGTCTACAAGAGGTTTGTAGTTTGATTCCCCTGAAGAGCATGAGAAGAAAAGTCTCCCAAGTCCCAGGATGGGTTTTTTATTTATTCAATTTCTATGGCTGCCCATCTCAGTCAATGACTCTAGGCAGCTTACTTACAATTCCCAAAAAAATATGCTACAGTTAAAATACTAGAAATATTTTAAAACAATAAAAAAACCAAATAAAGTTACAATTTCAGCTATTTCTTCAACAGAGATTTATGCTACTTTTCATTTTTAGCTGTAGAAATTCTCAAATTTTTACTTGAATTAAGAATGATTAAGGTTCCTATTAATTAAAAATATAGATAACTATGTGTGTGTGTATGTGTGTGTGTGTATATATATATGTATGTATGTATGTATGTATATATATATATATATGTATGTGTGTGTGTGTGTGTGTGTGTGTGTGTGTGTGTATATATATAATACTCTTGTACTTTTTACTCTTGGTGTTCGACCTTTTTTAATTATGAATATTCCCAAGAGTCGAATTTTTAATACTATAAACTGTCATATATATATATATATATATATAGGGAGTTCAGACAGATCAGTCTGATTGTGAACACCTTGACATTTTCAACTGCATACTGCAGTTTTACTCTTTTTATAGTATCTCTTGCCTTGCCGCCCCCAACTAGGGGCATAGAGCAGGCTCAAGTCGCAACTGCGAAGTATTTTTTATATCCAAATTTGTCAGAAAAAAAGAAATTTGGATATATATATATATATATATATATATATATATATATATATATATATATATATATATATATATATATATATATATATATATATATATATATATATATATATATATGACTAGTAATTAAAGTGAAAACTTGACTCTTGGGTACATTCATTACAAGACAATAACACTGATCACCAAGAGAGTAATTAAAACTGTTTAAAAGCGTCTAAAAACATTAAAAGCATTTAAAAACATTTAATAAAATACAAAGTAACCTAGCTTTCATCAGGTGCTCCCGACATCATCAGGGTCCAAAAAAGGCGGTACCTGGGAGGAACTTATATGCAGTCTCTAAGTGCCTGCATCCGGCTATGCGAACGTGTAATCGGACCCAGCTGCCTGTGCTCCTGTGCTACATATATATATAATTATGTGTATAGTAAGAAAGAAACTGGGGAAAATGAATTTGGAGGTGGTGAAATTTCTGCAATCTTGACAGTCAGATTGCTCTTTTTCAAATATCTAACATATTTTCTAGGTTAATAAGGGGAAGGAAAAACCCACTTTTGAAGGCTCTTGAGGTAAAACATAAACTTATTGTTCTTCAGCTTCCATCAGTCCTTTTGAAATCTACAGCTTAATGAAGTAAGAGATATTGTATCTATTGATTTTAATAGACTTGTGAGACTTTTGCAAGTATTTTTCCCATGTATTCTCAGAAGCTCTTAAGCAACTAAAGAGGAAAACTAAACATTTTTTTCAGCTCAGTGTGAAAAAAATTCATGATCCTTTACTGGTAATGATGCCTGTCTGCCAGTTGGATTTGGGTTGCTATCATCTCCCTCAACCAGACAAGAAAAGGCTGTCCCTGTGCTGCCGTGTATCTGTCAGAAATTACGGTAAGCTGCATCCTTCAAGTCACTCGTCTCTGTGCTGATGTTATTTGCCTGAAGAAGACTAACTGGGCTTTCTGTTTTACAATCCTGCTGCCTGCTTCAAAAAGAGCTGACCCATCACCTCATGCTGAGGCTGCTTTTCTGAAGGAGGAGACCAACCTTTGTGATCTTACATCAATGCCCACCCCAACACCAAGAGCTCATTATGAACTAGTCCTGATGTTGGAAGGTCTGAGAAGAAAGAATTGCAAAGGTCTGTTAAGACTCTTGGTCAGGGGTCTTCAAACTTGACCCTCTTCAAAGTTGGCCCTTCAACTCTTCAACTCTCAGAATTCCTCAGCCAGCTTGGCTGAGGAATTCTGAGAGTTGAAGTCCACAAGTCATAAAAGGGGCAAGTTTGAAGACCCCTGCTCTTGGCCATATATTGAGAGGTTGGGTTTTGTGACGTCATCATGTTCAGTTTGTTTGGTTGAGAAAGAAAGATTAGCCATTATGGGGTTCTGGTGAAACTGCAATTGCTGCATGAGCTAAGAATCAGTAGGGGCCATATTTAATTATTCAAATGCATTAATTCTCATGATTTTCTTGTGGTCACAATAAACTCCATGTTGTTCTGTTTATGCTTCCTTCATTATTTGGTGAATGTCAACAGATAATTGATGATTTGTCAATGCAAAATAGAAACAGAAAATGTCATACACACACTTGGCACTTTATTTGGCCACTAATGACCCAATTTCACCAGAAAGCCCCAATATATAGGCTAGATGTGATCTAGGAGGTCACCTACAATGGGCTGCAGGGGGCAACTTCATGTAGAATAGTTTCACATACATCTGACTTTTTTCCACCAGAATCTCAAAATGCAAAGACTTGCCCATGCTTTATGGTCTGTCTTGAAAACATAGTGCCTAACACACATTTTATGATTGTTTGCCATCCATAGTCACTGATTTGAGATGGACAGCTATACAAACTAAATAAATCAGTAAAATAAAACTTCTTTTTCACCACTGCAGCTCTGACTCTCTCAATATCTGCACTGTTGTTATATATATACAGTTGCAAGAAAAAGTATGTGAAC
>NW_015386909.1:171177-180996 GCF_001527695.2 Protobothrops mucrosquamatus | reverse complement strand
GGCTCCCTCCTGGCTCCAATTAGCTCTTGGAAACGTCATTAGGCTAGGGGCTCACATACTTTTTCCTCCCTGCTCTGTGAATGTTTACATGTTATGTTCAATTAAACCATGGCAACATGTAATGTTTGTGTATTATTATTTTCAGCAGACTGTGTTTTTCTATTGTTGTGACTTAGATGACGTTCAGAGCACATTTTATAACCAATTCATGCAAAACTCTGCATTATCCCAAGGGGCTCACATACTTTTTTCTCCCTGCTCTGTGAATGTTTACATGTTATGTTCAATTAAACCATGGCAACATGTAATGTTTGTGTATTATTATTTTCAGCAGACTGTGTTTTTCTATTGTTGTGACTTAGATGACGTTCAGAGCACATTTTATAACCAATTCATGCAAAACTCTGCATTATCCCAAGGGGTTCACATACTTTTTCTTGCAACTGTATATATCTGTGGGCACAGGTGTATATACAGTATGTGTGAAAATTATGTTACAAGAATCAAAATACCAGAAGAGGGAGATAGAGCAGAATGGCCAAAAGTTGACCCTGATTAACAGATGTTGGGTATCTCTTTGAGCATTTCATTACTGTGTAAGATTCCAAAGTTCAATTCTGCAAAACTTAATTTTAAAACAGGCATACATTTCTGGGCAATAAAGGAGGTTCATATTAGGGGTAGGAGCTGGCCTTGTTCAATTCAGGCTATGCCTTCTGGCATTACCCTGTACAATTTGCCCTGTTAAGTGACTGTTATCACTTAATAATATCAACGATGGTAAAGTCTTGTGTAATGTTTTTGAAACACTCCCATTTCTGAAAAATCGGATATGCCATTCCAACCAGTGGCAGCTTAAAGAACTAAATGTATTGGCATGAAATAATAGGCAAGGAGCCTGTGTTTTATTGTAATATGGCAGAAGGGCCTTGTTGGCATACCTCTTCTATTACATATTAGTCTTCATAAAGTTGATCAAACTAATGTGCCATATCTCTGACAGTTGACACATTGGGGAGCTTGGCTTGCATTTCTTCCTCTAATGAATGAGAATTGAAGTAAGCACTTCGTATTTATTTTTAAGTTGCCTAGATACAAGATAATCAGCCATGAATTTATTCTAGCTCTAACAATTAACTACTATCTTGAGAAATACTGAATTTGTCATTAACTTTCAGACAGATAATATACACATGTCTTTTAAGAGCATTAAGCTAAGTCGGGGAATAGTAATATTCCCAGGGTTTCATTAAGCAAGAGTAGTAGTGTATATTTCTGTAATGCAATCATAGGTATGCTAGCTAAATATATTTGTAGAGTAATTCTCAAAATTGCAGGCACTCTGGAGAATTAAATAGGTAGCCAGCACTGATTCTCCTAGCCTAGTTCCCATGAGCCAGTCTTCCTTGCATACTGATGATTGCATAATGCTCATTGAATTTCCCAGAATCAAGGAGAAATGTATATTTATAAGCAAAAATGTGTCAGCAAGACAGCAATCTTTATTGACTTCATTCCATGGCACCATGTTTAGCTATATTGGAAAAAGAAGGATTTATCTCCACTGATTTGTAATTAGCAAGGAAGCACTAGCTAGCAACAATAGTTCTTTGTGATGAAACTTTTGGGTGTTGGACTTCTTTTAAGACAAGAAACAAGCCTTGTTCCCTCCTCTTGCCCTTTGCAAAGAGACATAAAAGATGGTTACTACTGAGTCAGACCAATGGTCCCTCTTGCCCAGAACTGCCTCAGTAACAGACAGCAGCTTCCCAGGGTTTCAGATGAAAGTTTTCTAATTCTGCATGGAGAAATCCAGGACTGAACTTGAAACCATCTGCATGTAAAGCAGATAATTTACCACAAAACTATTGCCCTTCCCAAGTATCATCCACTGCTTTTGTTTCCTTCTAATAGGTGTATATTACAGACCACCCAACCAATCAGAAGAAATAGATGAACTGTTTGCCAATCAGTTAACAAATGTATGTAGGAAGCATACCACAATAGTAATGGGGGATTTCAATTATCCAGATATCAACTGGGAGACAAACTCTGCAGCGAGTGGGAGATCAAACAGATTCCTAACCAACCTAGCCGAAAACTTTGTCATCCAAAAGGTGGAGGAGGGAACTAGACGTAAAGCCATACTGGACTTAATTCTAACTAATAGAGAAGAAGTGATAGAGGGAGTTGAAGTTATTGGAACCTTGGGCGAAAATGACGTCACACTGTAATTTAATATAACACAAACACTAGCAACAGAAAACAATCCAACCAGTGTCTTGAACTTCAAAAGAGCTGACTTTAACAAACTCAGAGAGAACCTAGGAAAGATCCCATGAATGAAAATCCTGAAGCGGAAAATAATCCAAGAAGCATGGGAAACTCTCAAAAATGTGATCATAAAAGCTTATATCAGCACAATACCATTGAAAAAGAAAAACAAGAAATCCAAGAAGAAACCAGCATCACTTGCACAAAGATCTCTCTGACAAACTGAAAGACAAAAAGGACAAATACAAAAAACAGAAAGGGGCACATAACTAAGGCCGATTCTCAGCAGACAGCCAGAACATGTAAAGATGAAGTCAGGAAAGCAAAGGCTCAGAACAAACAAAGACTTGCAACAGAAATCATGGATAATAAAAAAAAGTTTCTTCCAACATATTAACAAGAAAAAAGTCAAGGAAACTGTAGGTCCACTAAAAAGAGAAGATGGCAAGGAAATAACAGGCAAAAGGGAGAAAGCAGAGCTGTTTAACTCATACTTTACATCAGCCTTCACACAAAAAGAAACCATAGCCCCCTCTTCTTTGTGGCAGCCCCTCAAATACTGGAATACTGCTATCATGTCTCCCCTATTTCTTCTTTTCTTTAGACTAGCCAACCCCCTCCCCCAAAAAAGTTCTTATGCACTATAAAGAGTTAATAAGTGGCTAATAGCTTCCACTGTACCAAACTACAACATAGTAAAAGGTAACAAGTTTTCACATTGCAATATGCCTCTTTCACTGGATGGCCTAGCACTTCCTGGTCACTGCTCTTCCTTTCGCCATGTAAGAACAGCAGGAATGTCAGAAGCGACAGCAGATCCCTCTGCACCAAATATTTGCACTTTTAATTTTGAGAGCTCCATCTGACAGACTCAGTCTTGCCTCTGGGTTGCCAATTCCAGCTATTTCATCTCCAACATTCTCTGCAAATCCAATTTCTTTCTGTCTGGGTCAGTGGTGGGATTTAGCCGGTTCGCACCACTTTGGCAGAACTGGAAACTATACAAGAGCTAGGTTTTGGAATTCAAGTGTTATGGACTTACAGTGAATTTAACCAAGAATTTCATGGGACACACTGAAAATCAGACATTCTGCATCTGTAGTGTAGCCATGTGCCATATAAGTCCTGGACTGCATACCATAGATTTGTAAAGGTAACTTGGAAAGGATATTGGAGATTATTTAGTCTATCCTCCTGCCCAATGCTATATTTCTCCAACAAATGCTTCCAGTGAAAGAGAGACTACCATCTCTTGAAGCAGTTTGTTTACAAATCCTCAACCAAAACTAATAATTAAGAAAGTCTTCCTGAGGCCAACTACAATATATTTTCTTGTAAATTAAATCCATTATTGCTTCCCTTGTATTCTGCTACAACATTGAACAAGTGTACCTATTATCTCCAGGACAGCCCTTTAGATACTTGAAGAGTGCTAACATGTCTTATGACAATCTTCTATTCTTCTTAAGAACTATAACAGCCACTTTGTAGGCTAGACAGGCAGAAGATTGGCAAAATGCATCTGTGAACACCAACTAGCAATCAGAGGACACAATAACAACACTTTAACCTCACAGCACGTGAACAGACTAAACCATAATTTAACTGGAAAACTATTAGCATTTTAGAAGTTTGGCAGTCAGACAAATCAGTTTTTAATAGACACATAGAGATAAATTGCATTTACATACAGTTCAAAAGAGACTATTAAAAACTAAGAAGAAAACAAAAATACCAGAACATATCCCCTCCTGCAGCCAACACTGAGATAAGCAAGGATTAATACCAGACAAATAGTTAGGCAGAAAACAATACCCTAGTCAAGGAACTACCAAGGAAAAAACTACATACCCACCAAAACAGGTAACAGCAAACTCCCCCCACTTATGTTTCCTACTTAGGTAATAAAATGTCCACAAATAAACAATCAAGTTCAGAGAGCACCAAATTCTCAGAATTATTACTGCCCTTGTCTTAAGAAGAAAGAAGGACACCATGGTATCATTGTTATATTTTGATTATGATTATATTACTGCTTTTGTTTTGCTTCATTATGGTACTCTATAAACCACAGAATAATTTACACTGAAGTGGTCATAAGTTATCTATTTCTTCTTCATCATCACCAGCATGACCACCCAAAGTTTGTTATTTCCTTTTAGGATAAACAACATCAGGTAAAGCTCAAAAGGGGGAAAATATTAAGCTTAAAAACATTAAATATAGGAAAGAAAAAGCCAATATACTATATCTAAATTTTGTTTCACTGACACAATTCACTATTCCGTAACTTTCTCTTCTTGCAAACCATTATAGCTTTCTCCATGTCTACACATCTTTTTGTACATTAGCCTTTGTTCCATAAAATGGTCACCTCTTGTTTTTTTTGAAGAACTCATCAATTTCATCTGACCACGCTTTTCTTGGTCTTTCTTTCCTCTTATTCCTTCCTTCCTCCTTTCTAGTTTTTTAAAAAAATTGTTTCTCATTTTTTTCTCTCTATATGACCAAACCTAACATATTTCCAAATTGGTCACTCATGTTCACATTAAATCCACAATTACTCAGCACCCATTATTTTTTTTAAATCTTATTTTTTTTTGTTTTAACACTCAAGTACCCCAATCAACTCAAGCGCACTTTGAGATTTATGTTAATTTATTTGCCGTGGTATGTGTGTCAGATGTTCTTTTTGCTCAGTGAAGGCAGCACCTACAGACATACATATATCTACAACCTTTGCAACAGGAAGGAGAAAAAAAATCTTACACATTTAATTTTTTAAAAATATATTGATTTCAGCATAAATCATACAAAAATAAAATCAGAATATTTTATAATAAAATCAAAGTTGTTCAAAGAAGAATCATAGCAGACATTATGTTTATCACATCGCTAGCCTTGCACTGTTTTAAATTTGTTTATAATTACTCAGGAAATTATAATGTAATTAGCATAGTTCTCTCCCACTATGTTGGGTACTTTCACATAAACAGTAGCCCATCAGTCATATGATCTTTGCATGTTACAGTAATTATCCAATTTACCTCAGGATTTAGATTGCTGCATCTAATTATGATCCATTTATTATTTTGGATACAGAAATTAGTCATGGGCACATTAACCCACAACTCTCAATATAAGAAAAGAAATGATTGAACTATTTGTGAACAAATTACTTATCTGAAGACAATATCAAATTATTATTATTATTATTATTATTATTNAAACAAATAATATACACAAAATACAAAAAATACAAAATACAAAAATACAAAAATACAAAAAAATAAACCCCGATAAAAGCCGAATTAAAACCAAATATTACCAGCTGTGTTTCCGATTAAAATACTTTTAAAATTATCCCTACCTAAAATCCTCCCTAGGTCAGGCCCGCTTGCTGAAAAAGCCATGTCTTGAGGGCGCAGCGGAAAGTAAGGAGATCCGGAATCATCCGGATCTCGGGGGGTAGTTCATTCCAGTTAGCGCAAAGTTTCTCATTTTCAACTACATTAACATATGTGGACTTCAACTCCCAGAATTCCACAATCAATTAGCACAAAGTTTCTCATTTTCAACTACATTAAGATGTGTGAACTTCACCTCCCAGAATTCCAAGCCAGCTACCACAAAGTTTCTCAGTTTCAATTATGTTAAGATGTGTGGACTTCAACTCCCAGAATTCCACACCCAGCAAAACTGGCTGGGCGAATTCTGGGAGTTGAAGTCCACACATCTTAAAGTAATTGAGGTTGGGAGATACAGTTGTACCCCAAAAGGTGTCAAAAGGATGTTGTAATAGTCACAGTGTGGGGGTCTCCTTACTGCAGCTAACATCTCTTTTGCATTGTAAATAGCAAGCTTTATTTTACAATCAACTTTTTCAAATGAAATCCCCAAATCCCAGCTCTCTTTCACAAAAGAAAAAGTTGCATCTGTGCAGGCATAGAGATGACAAAGAAGGTAGCCTTTTTCCTGTGGAAAGTGCTAGTTTAAATTCCTCTGGTATTTATAGTACAATTTGAAAGCAAAAGGACAAAATTTCAAATGGGAAAAGTCTTGGGGTTTGCAAAAAAAGCACTAGTCACTCAAGGAAGTCAGTATTAGAATAAGACAGGGGTCTTCAAACTTGGCCCTTTTATGACTTGTGGACTTCAATTCCCAGAATTCCTCAGCCAGACACGCTGGCTGAGGAATTCTGGGAGTTGAAGTCCACAAGTCATAAAAGGGCCATGTTTGAAGATCCCTGGAATAGGAATTCTATGCACACAACTGAAATAAAGACTACTGAAGTTGGCAAGGATTTGTTCTGATAAATGAGCATAGGAAGCTATGTTCCTGCCCCATTAATTAGCAGTGGGTTGATGCTTTGTTTAGTGAAAATATTGCAAAAGAATTCTAGCAAATGGCTAAGGCCTGTGAATGTTCTCTTCCTGAAACCCACTGAGTCAGTGGTGGCGAACCTATGGCATGTGTGCCAGAGGCAGCATGTAGAGCCCTCTCTATGGGCACATGTGCTGTCACCCCAGCCCTGCCTCCCCCGTGGCCCCCTCCTCACCAGCAGCCCCCCTGGAGTTGCCCTCCGGCGCAGCGCACACGGAGCAGTGCAGCTAAGGACATGACAGCTGGGCAGCAGGGACAATACTCCATCCTTGCATCCCATCGTGTGCAGATGATGCTGCAGGGCACGGGCGGAGGGTGTGGCCGCCATGGTGCTGCAGGGCTGTCTGGGCGATCTGCAGCAGGTTGTGGAGGCGGTAGGTGGCCCTGTAGGTGTGGGGGGCGGTGGTGGAGGGAGGGGCGGGTGGGGCAGGGTGAGGTGGGTATAGGCAGGGCAGGGGCGGAGCGGGCAGGGTGGGGTGAAGCTGGGGTGGGAGGGGCGGTTTTTGGGCACTCGGTGTCTAAACGATTCGCCATCACTGCACTAGGTCTTCATATCCTGCACTCACCCCCCACCTCCCCACACACTTTCGAGTAGTGGTTCCTGCTACTCCCGCTTCCTACAAGAAGTCTTCAACTTATGACCATTTGTTTTAATGACTGTTTGAAATCACAAAAGCTTCAGAAAGGATGCTTTATAGCTGTAAAGCACTTTATAGGTGTAAAGCTGTCATAAATGTCACTAAACATTTCCCCATCATCACATGATCACAGGTTGGGTGCTTGGCAGTCTGTTCACACTTAAGCCTGTACCCCTATCATGTAATCACCATTTGCAACCTTCTGTGCTGGTTTACCTATACTCAGTGGGGAAGCCACCAGGGAATGTTGCAAGCTGCTGCCACCTATTCCTCACCCCTCTGAAAGCATTTTCTTCCATGCATGAAGGAGAGCTGACATCCTTTGGCAGGCAGCTCTTTCAGCTAGCCCCTAGGCAAGAGACAAACAAAATCCAAGGAGAGGAGCGAGGCAGCATGGTAAGAACCATGGGGTGCCTCAGGCAAGTGAGGGACAGACTGGGGGCTGCAATCCTATGCATACAGCATAATTAATCAAAATGAATGCAATGGAGCTTATTTATATGGGACAAAAAGCGGCATACCATGCATTTTTTAAATGTCCTATATCAGGGGTATCAAACTGCCGGCCCGTGGGCTGGTTTCATCATATGGAAGCTGCGCCCACCCCATTGCCGGCAATGGAAAAAAAGTCACGATACGTCATGACACGTCATGCGACGTGGCGAGTTTGACACCCCTGTCCTATATAATGTGGTTGTCACACAGCATATAGCTCCAAATAATGTGGGCCTTGATACTAGGAATGAAATGGAATTGAGTATAAGTAGACCACGCTTAACAACTGGTCATTAACAGCCATTCAAAGTTACACACACCCCCTGCATTCACATGGTTACATTTTGGCCACTCGGCAAAATTGGCTCACATATATGGCAATTTGCAGCATCCCATGGTCACATGATCAGGCTTTTCAGTGTTTTTTGCCAACGTCCAGCATTTACTGCTGGTTTCCAGAAAAAAAAAAATGCCCGCTGGGGAAAACAGGGACATTTAACAATTTCTGTTTTCATTTAATGACTTAATTTACTTAATAACTGCCACAAAAAAGGTCATAAAATTGAGCATGGTTATATGGTGACCTGCATAATGACTACCATGACTTATGATTGTAACTCCGGACTTAATTATAGTTGTAAGTCAAGGACTAGCTGTAATAGGAGGGGTTTATTTACTCTGTTCAACAGGAGCTGCCCAACTCCAGTTGATGCTGGGTGGCTTTTTCTCTCTGTGTGTCAGCTGTGCATGATGGGAGATTTGTTCAGTTGGCATGCAACAATCTTATCAATCTATCTTCTGGTAAATCAGTATTTGTGAGAAGCTGTACCCCTGTGGCAACTATTTTATAAACTGACAACCACTGAATTTTTCTTCTTTTCACTGTGGAAAGCTGAAGACCCAAGTTACATGTTTCTGCAGTACAAAACAGATTATCATATAATCATTAAAACAGATAAAGCATTATGATTCAGTCTTAAAAATATTCCTGATTTATCCTCATCTAATGTTAATAGTGTTAAAAACCTCTCTCCCCAAAGAAAACAGTTTTCTTCTAGCATCAGGCTATTCTTTTAATAAAAACAACAATAGGAAGTATACACATTGAAAAATTGTCAATAAAAGACTCAGTTTACATTTAATTAACACTTATATTAAACCACTGATATTTAGAATATGATGATTCACATAACATAAAGTACTGGGTATTCTTGAGTAAACTTGTGACAAGGGGAGATTTAAAAAGCCTTTAAAAAGACAAGTTATTAACATTTTTATACTAAACATTCTGTATGGAAATGAACCTGTTTTAATGCCTTAAAATTTAAAGTCACGCAACCCATTTGATATATGTACCCAAACATCTAATGAATGATTTGTGAATGAAAAAAGGGAAATGTAGTGCAGCATTCCATAATACTTTTGTATGAATTTAGAACATGCACAGAGAATGTTTCTGATCAATGCCAACTGAGACTGCAGGCAAGAAATGTTATAGTTCAGAACAAAGAGATTAAAAAAAAACCTTAACTCTGTATGAAATCATCTGCTTTTGATTATAATTTATTCACAGGCAATGCAATTCAATAATGATAGTAATGATGCAGTAGTCAAATTATTGTCTGCTGAAACCAACTAATATATTTTCCGGTATCAAATTCATTTTGCTTAAATATTATTTTTTCAATACATTGCTTCCTATCTGCTTCTCCAAACAAGATGAAACTATATAGAATCATGTAAAAATGAGATGGGTGGCTATATAAGTAGAATACATAAATAACAGATAAAGAGACAAAGAAACAGACACATTGATAGATTACAATATTTGTAGCTATGGGTTGAACTGTCAAGTTCTTGGTGCTCTCTGAGCTTGGTGGTTTTCTTGCAGGTATTTTATTACCTAATTAGGTAACACCATCAGTATTAGAAGGGAGTGGGTTTGCATTTATTTTTATATGCTAGTGGCTTCACCTGTCAGTTTTGATGGGAATGTTCTTGATGCTCCTTGATTGAGCTGGTGCTTACT
>NW_015386909.1:166608-171112 GCF_001527695.2 Protobothrops mucrosquamatus | reverse complement strand
GTAGCTATGGGTTGAACTGTCAAGTTCTTGGTGCTCTCTGAGCTTGGTGGTTTTCTTGCAGGTATTTTATTACCTAATTAGGTAACACCATCAGTATTAGAAGGGAGTGGGTTTGCATTTATTTTTATATGCTAGTGGCTTCACCTGTCAGTTTTGATGGGAATGTTCTTGATGCTCCTTGATTGAGCTGGTGCTTACTATTAGCTTGTCAGCATTGTTAGTTCTTTGTTTACTTCTTGATCGTTCATCTAATGTTAATCTTGGTATTAATCTTTCCTCATCTGAATGTTAATTGCTGGCAAGGAGGTGTTTTAGTTTTTTTGTTTCCTTTGGGGCTTTTTGATTGTCTCTTTTGAGCGGTATGTAGATGTTGTTTATATCTATGTGCCTGTTGATTGCCAATTTCTCTGAGTCCCAGGCCTCCAGGAGTTTTCCAGTATTTTTGGAATTGATTTAAGATGCCCCCAGTTTCCCAGTTAAAACTATGGTTGAATCTGTCCATGTGCTATGAAATTAAGGAGTTTTTAATCATGTCTTCTGACTGCTAGCTGGTGTTCATGGATATGCTCTGCTACTTTGTTTGCACTACATAATGACTGTTGCAGTCCTTACACTGTATGTTGTAGATGACTCCTTTTTTTCTTCTGGGGCTGCTGAGACTTTTGGTTTACTTATTTTATATATTTGGAGGGTTTTAGTTGGTTTGTGTGCTACAGTGAAGCTGTGTGGTTATAATAGTCTGTTGCTGGTTTCTAAGACATTTTCGATCTACAGCAGTATAATCCTTTTCACAGCTTGTATTGGCTGAGCTATAGTGGTTGGGTGGTCAGGCACTTTTTGATAAAGTTGCTCCGCTTCCTTTTTCTGATGTTCAGGATTGATGCAGTATGTTTGTGCTCATCTAAACAGTGTTGTTACCCAGGTTTTTCTTGTGGGAGCTTGGGTTGTTATTTTGGTAGTGGAGCACCTGGTTGGTGTGGGTAATTTTTTGATAAACGTATGTATCTAATTTTCCATCATTGCCTCTACTGGCAAGGTTATCTAGGAAGGGGTGTGTGTTATTGTTTTCTTGTTCTTTGTAAATTTTATTCCTCTGAAGATGTTGTTGACAGATAAATGACAGATAGATAGATAGATAGATAGATAGATAGATAGATAGATAGATAGATAGATAGATAGATAGATAGATAGATAGATAGATATAGAAATACAGACAGACAGTGTGGAGAACAAGAGGTTATCAAAAAGAACTTATTTTGGTACCAAACTTAAATAGTATTGTTGAGACGGATAAATGAATAGCATCCAATCTACCTACCTACCTACCCTACTTACATGCATACATGGGGCACAGTGATCATGAAAGTAAACATGATCACTAAAAAGAGAGTTCACATACATAATTCTTAAAAGCACGAGTGATTGAATATTTCTAATAATATAATATGCAATATTAAATTCAATTGGTAAATGAAATAAAAAGAATGTTGACATTAAGTGCTGTTATCCTGGAATTGAGCTTTGTTTCATGGATTTTCCTGGGAGCTAAAATATTCCTTGGAAATTGAATTATGTTTAAAATATGGATGCTGTTTCCATATGTTTATTCTAGGAAAATACAAAACTTTTGGAGCAGCTAGGAGGTTGATACAAATTTTCAAGCAAATACTTCTGCCTCAAATTTGCTTGCAAGAAATCAAAGTTATGGTTCTCTACTATCCATGAGGGCTGTCATGGTTCCGACAGACAGAGACAAATAAAAGCAGAACTCTGAGGCTTGAAAATTCCTCAAAGAACACGTTTATTAGTTACAAAGTATTGGCATGTCAAAAGTGAAACCAAATATGAAGACACACGTAACAATTCCCCAATACAAAGTTAAGAAATCACACCTCTAAAGCTATGTAAGTAACTACGTTCCCCAATACATCTTCTTGGTGGGCTTTGCACAAAACACCCAGCTAGCAGTCTCGGGAGCAGCTGATGACCTTGGTTTCCACAGGACAAAAGATTATTTTGACTAATGAAGCATCTGGCAATCCCCCCTCCCCCCTTCAATGTGTCAACCAAAAATGAATAGGGAAAATGGCCACAGCCGCGCTAATTTTCAAAGTTGACAAGGGCATTGTTTACTTCATTTTATTATTTACTTTGTTTGAACCACTTTAAAGGCTCAAATTCCCATGAAGAAAAACAATATGTCAAAACTGAGGTGGGGTGGCTGAATTAATTTGTTATCTGTTGAGCTTCGATGGGATCCGGACGATTCCGAGATCCGGACGATTCCGGATCTCCTAACCTTCCGCCGCGCCCTCAAGACATGGCTTTTTCAGCAAGCGGGACTGACCTAGGGTGAATTTTAAATAGGGACAATTTTAATGATTTTAATAAGACACAGCTATAAATATTTGGTTTTTAATTGGCTTTTATAGGGGAAATGTTTTGTGTTGTTTTAACATGCTGTGAGNGTAGCTATGGGTTGAACTGTCAAGTTCTTGGTGCTCTCTGAGCTTGGTGGTTTTCTTGCAGGTATTTTATTACCTAATTAGGTAACACCATCAGTATTAGAAGGGAGTGGGTTTGCATTTATTTTTATATGCTAGTGGCTTCACCTGTCAGTTTTGATGGGAATGTTCTTGATGCTCCTTGATTGAGCTGGTGCTTACTGTTAGCTTGTCAGCATTGGTAGTTCCTTGTTTACTTCTTGATCGTTCATCTAGTGTTAATCTTGGTATTAATATCTGCTCATCTGAGTATTAATTGCTGGCAAGGAGGTGTTTTAGTCTTTTTGTTTCCTTTGGGGCTTTTTGATTGTCTCTTTTGAGCGGTATGTAGATGTTGTTTATATCTATGTGTCTGTTGATTGCCAATTTCTCTGAGTCCCAGGCCTCCAGGAGTTTTCCAGTATTTTTGGAGTTGATTTAAGATGCCCCCAGTTTCCCAGTTAAAACTATGGTTGAATCTGTCCATGTGCTATGAAATTAAGGAGTTTTTAATCATGTCTTCTGACTGCTAGTTTGTGTTCATGGATATGCTCTGCTACTTTGTTTGCACTACATAATGACTGTTGCAGTCCTTACACTGTATGTTGTAGATGACTCCTGTTTTTCTTCTGGGGCTGCTGAGACTTTTGGTTTACTTATTTTATATATTTGGAGGGTTTTAGTTGGTTTGTGTGCTACAGTGAAACTGTGTGGTTATAATAGTCTGTTGCTGGTTTCTGAGACATTTTCGATCTACAGCGGTATAATCCTTTTCACAGCTTGTACTGGCTGAGCTATAGTGGTTGAGTGGTCAGGCACTTTTTGATAAAGTTGCTCCGCTTCCTTTTTCTGATGTTCAGGATTGATGCAGTATTTTTGTGCTCATCTAAACAGTGTTGTTACCCAGTTTTTTCTTGTGGGAGCTTGGGTTGTTATTTTGGTAGTGGAGCACCTGGTTGGTGTGGGTAATTTTTCGATAAATGTATGTATCTAATTTGCCATCATTGCCTCTACTGGCAAGGTTATCTAGGAAGGGGTGTGTGTTATTGTTTTCTTGTTCCTTGTAAATTTTATTCCTCTGAAGATGTTGTTGACAGATAAATGACAGATAGAGATAGATAGATAGATAGATAGATAGATAGATAGATAGATAGATAGATAGATAGATAGATAGATATAGAAATACAGACAGTGTGGAGAATAAGAGTTATCAAAAAGAACTTATTTTGGTACCAAACTTAAATAGTATTGTTGAGACAGATAAATGAATATCATCCAATCTACCTACCTACCTACCTACCCTACCTACATGCATACATGGGGCACAGCGATCATGAAAGTAAACATGATCACTAAAAAGAGAGTTCACATACATAATTCTTAAAAACACGAGCGATTGAATATTTCTAATAATATAATATGCAATATTAATTTCAATTGGCAAACAAAATAAAAAGAATGTTGACATTAAGTGCTGTTATCCTGGAATTGAGCTTTGTTTCATAGATTTTCCTGGGAGCTAAAATATTCCTTGGAAATTGAATTATGTTTAAAATATTGATGCTGTTTCCATATGTTTATTCTAGGAAAATATAAAATTTTTGGAGCAGCTAGGAGGTTGATACAGATTTTCAAGCAAATACTTCTGCCTCAAATTTGCTTGCAAGAAATCAAAGTTATGGTTCTCTACTATCCATGAGGGCTGTCATGGTTCCGACAGACAGAGACAAATAAAAGCAGAACTCCGAGGCTTGAAAATTCCTCAAAGAACACGTTTATTAGTTACAAAGTATTGGCATGTCAAAAGTGAAACCAAGTCTGAGGCTTCCGGTGGCAGGCGATTTCGTCGGTCGCAGCTGTTTGCTGCCTCCCGCCTGTTTTGCGTAAAAGCCGGTTTGACAGCCAGCATCAGCTGTCAAACGGCTTGATACCTTTCCCCTGGGCATAAGGGGATAGGTGAGCTGCCCGGGGTAGGAGTTGAGTTCCCGAGTCGTCCTATATGGACGATGTAGGCGAGAACT